>NC_053028.1:322382394-322396974 GCF_003073215.2 Triticum urartu
TGGGTTGTCATGCTAAGCATGATCATGAAACCTCAGCTCTAATGTAAGAGCAAAATATTGAGGATTTAGTTTGGGAGGCCAGTTACTAGCCCCCGGTAGTGTTCGGCGACAGTCGAGGTCAAGCCGTAAACACTTCGGCCAATGTTATGAATGGCCCGTCATTTAACACAGTCATCGGATCGCTGACCAGTTTACGCTTATTGTGACAGTCAGTTTTCGGCTTTCTCCACTGAGGTGCTTAACCATGTGAGCTGGAAGCACAATCGCAGTGGTTCTCCCTTTGCACACCTAGCCGAACAAAGCGGAACGTAGGAGGCAAGCGCAGGAGCCGGGCAACCCAACTATTGACCGAAGACACAATTCGAACGATGCATATATAGCAATATCCGAGAATGTTTTTGCCGAATCTCTAAAGGTGTCCGGCATTGCACTGCGAGACTTGTGCTGAAAACACACAAATAGTTTGAAAGTGCCATAAGCTTGGAAAACCAAAAAACGTCAGTAAAAACTTGACGTCCGAACAAGATCAAGTGTCCGGTGCCAATCCGAAAATTGGAAAAAAAATGTGCTTCTGTCGTGCTTTAACATGACACATCCGATCTCAAGACTTCACGCGGGTCAGCCTACGGCTTCAAGCTCCTTATCCCAAAGGCGGAGTACTTCTCCGAGGTCAGTTTAGCAAACTAAACTCAAGCGGCTTTCAGAGAGAAGACAGGCTATCCGGCTATTGACCATAAACTCGAGTCGAAAAAGGAGCGGTAGAAAAAGACTTTGCAACGACCAAGAAGAAAACACATTTACTATAAATAGCTCATATAAATTTTAAGAGCCCCCAAGTGACTTGGGTAAAAGAATTTTATGTATAATGATTGTATGTACCGAAGTACTTATATCATATCTGTGTTCACCCGAACTTTAAACGCGTCTTAACCGACCGTCGGCTTCTCCCTCTTCGGCCAAGGGCCGAAAAGTGTCATGTACTCCACCTGTCGAGAGTATCGACGGTGTTTCCGATGACCAGGCAATCAGGCCATAAGGCTAACAGACAAAGCGCGCTCAGGGAACTTATGCTATATTACTGACGAAGTGTAAGAAGCATCTTCGAAGAAAATAGTACCCCCACCGATACCTTTCTTCGGTGCTCATTATTACTATGAGACTTGTGCAATAGATTTTTTGTACTCATGAGTTCCGTTGTGTGCCGACCATGATTGAAAACAATAAGAGCGCTAGCTTTCGGCTTCACCCAGTCTGAGGTCAGAGCTCGGATGACCCGGTCGTGACAATCGCAGAGGTGCTCCCTTTACTCCCTAGCCGAACAATCGGGAACGTAGGGGTAAGCACAGGAGCCAGGCAACCCAGCTTGCGGAACACTTAAGTCAATATGGTGCATATTGTGGCGTAATACACGAACAAGGAACGAAGCCGTACAAGTATAATCATATGCAAGAGGAAAAGCTTCATGAAGGAAGCCCCCAAGTAAACGGGGTATTTGAATTTGTCTTGCAACAAACAATGCTTTGACAAAGAATTTTGTCACAAACAACTTTTTGCCAAAAAGTATAATGCTTGGTCGAACCGAAAAAAATTTAAAACTGAAAGTTTTTGAGCATGAAAGCGACTTAGCTGGTTAATGTGCTCGATGTTGATGACGCAGGCCGAGATTGTGGCGGGGGGAGGGCGCAGCCCCCCAGCCAGGTCGAGATGTCCGAGTAAAGAGCTCGGCTTGATTAAGTGGTGACGCAGCATAGTCAATGGGCGAGGTGAAAACCCCATTCCTACCGCGACGACGGAGCAGGCTAGCAGTGTGACGCCGAAGCCCCCAACATGTGTTAATGAAGTGATGACGAAGCCCCTGGTCAGCCGAGGTGACGTGGTACGTCAGTACGCCGAGGTGACAGTGCTGCCCGGCCCGGATTATCTACATGTGCACAGAAAATAGTGCAAGCCGGAGATAATAGGAATAATAATAAAAAAATCTTGCATAATCAATAATTTACGCAAAGTGAGTAATAAAAGAAATATGGCCTGTGCACCGAACAATCGATGAGGTAGAGCTCTCTCGGCGATGCCGAAGTCCCCGAGGCAACCGAACACGTCGGTATGGCAACACGACGAACATGGTGATCACATGAGCCGATTTACGCCGATTGGGACGACGGCGTCGGCTTGCCGAAGAGACCACGTGACGCAGTCGAAGTCGATCACCTACACACATAAAATAGTGCGGTCCAAAAAAGGATAATTGCTTTTCGCAAAAAATAATTTATTGAAAGAGATGTGGCCTGGCGCCGAAGTCATGTCGGTGCAGGGCGTCGGCGTGACGCGGTGAAGGCGTGGCCAAGCCCGAATTCGCAGGCCGGTGTGAGTTCCGGATGCGGCATTCGCTGAACTGTATACAGAAACTAACCAAAGCGCTACGCCACCGTTGTTTAATGCGGCCACCATTTGATAGACCTGTGTATAGATGATGAAACAAACCGGAGTAATAATTCCTTGGGAAAAATAAACCTAGGCAAGAAAAAAAATACTAGGATTAATAGCACCTGATTTGTCTGTTGTAGCAATCTGAAGAAAGGTTACTCCCAAAGATGGGACTCGATTCGCACACCCATTGCCTAATGGGTGATGAAGCAGTGGCATGGCGATGCTGGCAAAGGTTGGCTCGCCGAGGAAAAGCCTGTGGTCCAGCTAATGTGATGAAGCTGGTCCGGTGGTGACGCCGAGGTTTCCGAAGTAAGTTGATGAAGAGATGATGAAGCCCTCGGTCTAGCCGAGGAGATGGAGCAGGTCGGTAAGGAGACGTTGCAGCTGCTGTGTCAGCTGAGGTGTTGAAGTAGTTTGGTGTGATGGACATCGGCTTGAAGAAGAAACAGTGCGGCCATGCCGACACAGGTCGTAACTTGTGACGCGGTCAATGCCGGTTTGATGAAGTGACCATGCGGCGATGCCTGTGTGCCTGCTCCGTATAATCCGTGGGGCGGCGATGTTGGTGATGATTTATCCTCGTTGATTCTGAACTCTTGTTCACTCGCCGAGATGATAATCCGAAGAAGCTGAACTCGGCTCAAAAGGCCACGACGTGTCTAGCGCAGGTCGGCAACCGTGGAGCAATATTACCGGACTGGTTTGACACCAGCATGATAGTGAAGATTACCTGAGAGGAGGCTTAAAATTTTATGGGCACGTGTTTAAAAAAATGCACAATACCATAGGAGAAAATTCCTTTAAGAAGGTTGTCCCATATCACATTCATAAAGAAACATGAATTCGGGCCGGATTCGTATTCGCGCAGGAAACAGACCCGAAAAGTGATGCACTAATCGGAAGGTTACCGGAATTTGGACGGTCGGATCGAGCTTAAATTTTGAGGGGTGTTAGATATAGGAATTCCGCAGCCGATCAAGGGTTGGATCTTCCAAAGGATGTCCAAGCTAGGTGCTGCAGACCACGCCCTAAACTCGTCCAGATTCCCGTCCAGATTTGACAGGGCTCCGGTATATTGTAGATTGTCGGAGATTCCTCCATCGGAACTCGACGAAATTTTGCATGGTTGTCGTATACTCATTTCCGCACAATTCCATCGAAGGGATCATGAAAGCGATGCTCGAAGAGGTGGTGGCAGCGAATACAAGTTCGCTGTTCAGAAAAACAGCATGGTTGCCCGAGGGCAATGTTGATGTTGAGCCCCCGAGCTCCATGGATGATTCCTCCATGATCTTGATAGAGATCAGAGTTGATGTTGATGAAGGCCCTCGTCCGAACATGACAATCGGAGATGGAGCGCGGTCCTCGGTCGAGCCAAGGTGACCAGTCAAGCCGGCGACGAAGATGCCGGCATCGCAGTTGATCTGCGGGCGAGCCATTGATCCTTTGTCGATCACACAGCGGAACTCTCAATGAAAGCACCATTGTTGGTGTCAAAACCGGCAGATCTCAGGTAGGGGGTCCTGAACTATGCGTCCAATGATCGATGGTAACAGGAGACAGGGGACACGATATTTACCCAGGTTCAGGGCCCTCTTGATGGAGGTAATACCCTACTTCCTGCTTGATTGACTTTGATGAGTATAGGGGTTACAAGAGTTGATCTACCTCGAGATCGTATGTTGTGGTCTAAACCCTACAGGTATGATGAGTAATGTCATAATAATCTATTGACTAGCCTGGCCTCGGCTTATATAACATACCAGAGGCTTAGGATAACAAGAGTCCTAGTCGAATATACCGGTGGAGAGGAGTCCTTGTCTTGACCAAGTCTTGTGGAATCTTCCTTGTATGCGGTAGCTGTCCGAACTGGCCCATGAGTATACGGCCATGGGGGTCCTCGGCCCAATCTAATTGACCGGGAGACGACGTGGTGAGTACCCCCTAGTCCAGGACACCGTCAACAATTATACCTTCTTTCTTAGGGACACAATGAACAGGACTCACCCATCTACTATCATCTATAGGATAGATTATACCTGCTTCCAGAAGTTTTAAGATTTCCGTTCTTACCACTTCCTTCATTTTTGGATTTAACCGACGTTGGTGATCAACAACGGGTTTAGCATCAGGTTCCATATTAATTTTGTGCTGACATAGAGTGGGACTAATGCCCTTTAAATCATCAAGAGTATATCCAATAGCAGCTCGGTGCTTCCTTAGAACTTTCAATAATCTTTCTTCTTCATGTTCTGAAAGGTTAGCACTAATAATAACATGATATATCTTCTTTTCATCAAGATAAGCATATTTCAAAGTGTCTGGCAATTGTTTTAATTCAAACACAGGATCACCTTTAGGTGGAGGAGGACCTCCTAGAGTTTCAATAGGCAAATTGTGTTTAAGCAGAGGACGTTGTTCAAAGAAAATCTTATCTATTTCATTTCTTTCATGCATATGTAAATCATTTTCATGGTCTAGCAAATATTGTTCTAGTGGATCAGTAGGTGGTGCAGCAATAGAAGCAAGACCAATTATTTCATCCTCACTACAATTCTTTTTCATGAAGCTTTCTACTAAACTTGGAAAAATTAAACTCATGAGACTCATCACCAAAACTAACACCGATAGTTTGTTTCTTACAATCTATTTTAGCATTAACGGTGTTCAAGAAAGGTCTACCAAAGATAATGGGACAAAAGTCATCTTGGGGAACCAAGCAACAAGAAAATCAGTAGGGTATTTTATTTTCCCACACAAGACTTCAACATCTCTAACAATCCCAATTGGTGAGATAGTGTTGACACACGAACACGTCACGTGTACCCTCGACGCCGGGGGTGATGCACCGCAGCTCACGTTCGAAGGAGACCCGACCGACAGCGCGATACGCAAGACAGTCGACGGCGCTTTTGCAGACCCGAAAACCCCACACCCCCGGGAGGGACCCCGTCAGGGAGTGCGGCGGCTATGGATGCCCTAGGTCGATTCGCTCGCCCCTAGAGCCTCGGGATTCGCAGCTCTCAAACACGAAGAACAGCGAAGAACGAGATAGAAAAACGGTGGAGAGATAAAACGTAGATGAAAAAGTAGTATATTGATTTGTTCGATTGTGTGTTGTTCAATCGGCCATCACCCCCAACATATATAAGAGGCGGCTGGACTTCCCGTACAAGCAAAGGATTCATCTAGGCTTTCCTTACAAAAAATTACATCAATTCACGTCCTAGAGTCCTAGTTCTATTCCAACTCGGATTCAGTCTGAATCTGGCCCAACTTCTGTCTTCCTCCTTGCGCGGGCCGCCGAGCTTGCATATGACCTCGATCAAGACGGCCCAAATATGAAACTTGTGCGCCTCGACGAGACGAACAATCCTTTATGTTGAACACTTTTCCAAATAAGACCATCTTGAATATTCTACGAAGCCATCTTTAATATCCAGTCGGACTCGGTCATGTAACGGACTGGATTGTCCGAGTCTCGTAGTGAACTTACATGCCGTATACTATCTCATATGATAATGACTCCAAAACCAAAGTTCACCGTTTTGACGATGCGCACAACTTCCGTGTTGATCACTTTTCCATCCGAGGTCATCTGGATTACCTTTCGGGCACATCTTCAGTTTCACTCGGATCCGAGCTCATCCACTCGGATATTAGAGTTTTTCGTCCGACTGGACCTTTTCACTCGGATGTTAGAGTCTTTCACTCGGAAGACAATCTTTCACTCGGATGACTATAATTTCACTCGGATGACTATATTTCGCTCGGAAGGCAATATCTTACTCGAACGTCAAGTTTTCATTCCGATGGTAATCTTTTCACTCGGAATAACTTCACTCGGATGATAATTTCACTCGGATTACTATATTTTCACTCGGAAGCCAATCTTTTACTCGATCGATAAGTTTTTCACTCGACCTTTTACTCGATCGGTAGGTTTTCACTCGGATGGTAAACTTTTCACTCGGATTTCCCGACTGAAAACACAGCCTGATCTTGATTTGCCTCTCCAGGTTGCATACGACCTCGGATTGAGACAAATTTTATATGAAAAACGATCGGCTCGACGAGACAAAACTTTTTCGTGTTGAAGGTTTTTCGATTCAAGGCCGTCTTGATGGCCGAATTACTCGCGCAACCTATCAGACAAGTGTCTGGCACCTCGCGCCATATTTCCGTTGAGGTTCGGTCTGCAGTGTATTGCCTCTAACTTTTGCATATGAACTCGGATTGAGATGATTTATATATCAAAATCGATTGCCTCGACGAGACGAAGACAATTCCTTAAGAGTGCTCCTTCATCCGAGGTCATCTTGAAGACGTGATTGGCCAAAAACCACTCGGAACATTGAATTATGCCACTCGGAGTATAGTTTCGGTCCGTAAGATAAAGTCGAATGAATATAACCGAAACATCAAAGTGGTTCCACTCGGCGACGTGAATCTTTTTCATGCTGAAAACTCGTTCACTCGAGACCATCTTCATTGCAATCTGTATCTTGCCAAAATCAGGTGTCAACACATGCCCCCCTGTTTTTCGGCAAAGCTTGCACGCCGAAAAATAATATGCATAGTGTTTGTTCTAAGGACGATATCAACACTCCATCGGCCATTTATTTTTCTCAGGGCGATAATTATGTATCGGCCATGTTTGTGCTAAGGGCGATAATCGTATATCGGCCATTGCCCACTTAGGCTTCCTGCCACACACTCGGGTGGTACTTCTTCAAATATTTGCCATTGAGAGCTCGAGGTAACAATGCCCCTTGTATTGATTCCACCAAATATGAATTTCCGGGAACAACTCTTGTAATTCTAAAAGGACCTTCCCAACTTGGAGACCACTTCCCGAATTTTCTATCTCTTGAACCAATCGGCAGAATCACTTTCCAGACGAGATCACCAACTTGAAAATTCTTCAACTTAACTTTCTTATTGTAAGCTCTTGCAACCCTCAACTTGTCTCTCTCTATGGACTTCAAAGCAACCAAACGTTTATCGGCAACCTCATCAATATTGTCCATCATCAAGTTATAAAAGTCTACTGCCGATAAATCATTTTGTTTGGCTATTCTCAAAGCATTCAAATTTACTTCCACTGGTAAAACGGCCTCTTGACCATATACTAGCTCATATGGGGTCACCTTCGTAGCACCATGCCTTGAAATTCTATGTGCCCACAAAGCTTCAGACAACAACTCATGCCATCTCCTTGGATTATCTTCAATCTTTTTCTTGATGAGTTTGATTAAAATTTTATTGCTAGACTCAGCTTGTCCATTAGCTTGGGCATAATATGGAGAGGAATTGAGCAACTTTATGTTATAAGATCCGGCAAACTCTCTGACTTGGTGTGACATGAAAGATGAACCTTGATCTGTTGTTAACGAATCTATGAATAATGTGCTCGGTTATGAATTGAATTACCTCTGTATGTGTCATGTTCTTGAGAGGTACTGCTTCAGACCATTTAGTGAAATAATCAGTTGCCACCAATACGAACCGATGCCCCTTTGAGGAAGATGGATGAATTTGCCCAATAAAGTCTAAACCCCATCCTCTGAAAGGCCACGGCTTGATAATAGGATGCAACATAGCAGCAGGAGCCAATTGAATATCACCAAATTTTTGACAAGCTTCGCACCCTTTATAATATCTGAAGCAATCATTAATCATAGTCGGCCAATAAAACCCAGCACGTCTAATAACCATTTCATCTTGGGAGCCGACTGGTGAGTGCCACAAATGCCTTCATGTACCTCTCCCATAGCAACTCTTGCCTGGTCCTCATCCAAACACTTTAGAAGAACATCATCGACTGTTCGGCGATAAAGACCATCATCTCTCATTGTATACTTGAAAGCCATACGCCGAACAGCCCTGTCCACCCTTTCACTCGGATTGCACAAGTAATCAACAATGGGCTTCCTCCAGTCGGGATTGTCACCTGCACTAGACTTTTTGTTAATGGCCGAATCAGTGGGTTCAGGTTCGGCCTCTCCCATATTGGCAAGACAAGACATCGGTCTTTGAGAGATATGAAACATGCCATGATCAACATGATATCCGGATGCTTGTTGTGCCAATTTATTTGCTTTCCAATTGTCATGTCTAGATATATGAGCAATGCTAAAGCAATCCAAAGTAGAAATTATATCTAGACATTTATCAAGATAAACATTAAGTGATTCGTCCAAACACTGAAAGACTTTGGATATTTGCTGCACCACTAGTAACGAATCACCATAAGCCTCAATATGTGTAACACCTATAGCAAGTAACATCTCTAGGCCGAATAATAATGCTTCATATTCGGCTTGATTGTTTGTACAAAAATATTCTAAGCGGCATGAGGCTTCAAAAACAGCACCATGAGGAGATATGTAAACAATACCAACACCTTGGCCATTGGTACAAACTGAACCATCAAAATATAATCTCCATGGTACTATTGAGACAAGGTTTATATCAACATCATGCTTGTCATCAATCCGATGTTCAACAATAAAATTAGCAACGATTTGGCCTTTCATGGATTTTAGAGATTCATAGGCCAAATCATATTCAATCAAAGCATAAGCCCACTTGCCAATTCTACCACTAAGAATTGGTCTATGCAACATGTATTTAATGACATCGGTCTGACAAGCTACTATGCAAGCACTCGGTACTAAATAATGTCTCAATTTTGTGCAAGCATAATATAAACATAGACATAATTTTTCAATAAATGTATACCTTGTCTCTGCGTCCAATAGGCGGCGGCTCAAATAAGTGATGGCATGCTCTTTTCCTTCGGTCTCTTGAGTTAGAACAGCACCAATAACTCCTTCCTCTGCTGCAATGTAAAGTCTGAAGGGTTCCCTATGCTTGGGTGCTTTCATCACCGGAGGAGTGCACAAATAATTCTTGATCATATCAAATGCTTCTTGCTGTTTTGCCCCCCAAGTGAAATCAGCATCATTCTTTAACCGAAGGATAGGAGTAAATGCATCAACTTTCCCTGATAGATTAGCTATGAACCTTCTCAAATAATTGACCTTGCCAAGGAACTTTTGCATATCTCTCTTGCATGTTGGAGCCTCCACTTTCTGTATGGCCTCTATCTTTTTGGGATCAATCTCTATGCCATCTTCATGAATAATGAAACCCAAAAACTTGCCAGGATACACCGAATGCACACTTCAAAGGATTCATCTTCAGTCCATACTTTTTCATTCTTTAGAAAGCTAAACGCAAATCGGCCAAGTGAGATTCAAAAGCATCCGATTTGACAACAATATCATCAATATAAACTTCAAGTATGACACCGAGTAAATCATGAAAAATTAAATTCATAGCCCTTTGATACGTGGCTCCAGCATTTTTTAATCCGAATGTCATCACTGTCCACTCGAATAAACCAAGGAAACCAGGACATCGGAAAGCCGTTTTGTACATGTCCTCTTCGGCCATAAAAATTTGATTGTATCCGGCATTACCATCTAGAAAGCTAATAACCTTATGTCCAGAAGCATCATTAATAAGCATATCGGCTATTGGCATAGGATACTCATCTTTGGGTGTAGCCCTATTCAAATCTCTGAAATCAATGCACACCCTCAACTTGCCAGATCCTTTCTTCTCTACTGGGACAATGTTAGAAATCCACTCGGCATACCTGCAAGGTCGAATGAAATTAGCTTCAAGCAGTCGACCGATCTCTTCCTTGATCCGGTCATATGTTTTCGGATTAAATTTTCTGGCCGACTGTTTATAAGGTCTAAAACCGGCCTTTATAGGCAACCGATGTTCCACTAGCTCTCGGCTTAACCCTGGCATCTCATGATATTCCCATGCAAAGCAACAAACATATTCTTTCAATAGCTCGATTAACTTAGCCTTACAATCGGCTTTCAAATTTTTGTTTATAAATGTCGGTCGAGTGACTGAACCATCTCCAATATCTACCTCTTCTAACGGATCGGCTGATGTAAAACCTTGTCCAAGTTTATCCATGTCATCCAACTCCTCTATAGACTCATACATATCTTGGACTCGAAAGTATGTCTAGGAGGTGATTAGACTACTTGACCAAATAAAAACTTAACCTTTTCCCAATTTTAGTTCTTGGCAGATTTTAGCTATTTTAGGACAAGTCAAGCAATCATCACACAATTCAAGCAAGCATGCAAAGAGTATATGAGCAGCGGAATGTAAAGCATGCAACTTGCAAGAATGTAAGGGGAAGGGTTTGGAGAATTCAAACGCAATTGGAGACACGGATGTTTTTCCCGTGGTTCGGATAGGTGGTGCTATCCTACATCCACGTTGATGGAGACTTCAACCCACAAAGGGTAACGGTTGCGCGAGTCCACACAGGGCTCCACCCACAAAGGGTAACGGTTGCGCGAGTCCACACAGGGCTCCACCCACGAAGGGTCCACGAAGAAGCAACCACCCACAAAGGGTCCACGAAGAAGCAACCTTGTCTATCCCACCATGGCCATCGCCCACACAGGACTTGCCTCACTAGCGGTAGATCTTCACGAAGTAGGCGATCTCCTTGCCCTTACAAAATCCTTGGTTCAACTCCACAATCTTGTCGGAGGCTCCCAAGTGACACCTAGCCAATCTAGGAGACACCACTCTCCAAGAAGTAACAAATGGTGTGTAGGTAATGAACTCCTTGCTCTTGTGCTTCAAATGATAGTCTCCCCAACACTCAACTCTCTCTCATAGGATTTGGATTTTGGAAAGAAGATTTGAGTGGAAAGCAACTTGGGAAGGCTAGAGATCAAGATTCATATGGTAGGAATGGAATATCTTGGTCTCAACACATGAGTAGGTGGTTCTCTCTCAGAACATATGAGTTGGAATTGTGTATGTGTTCTGATGGCTCTCTCACGAATGAAGAGGAGGTGGAGGGGTATATATAGCCTCCACACAAAATCCAACCGTTACACACAGTTTTCCAATCTCGGTGGGACCGAATCAACAAACTCGGTCGGACCGAAAAAGGTAAACCTAGTGACCGTTAGAGATTTTCGGTGGGACTGACATGCAACTCGGTAGGACCGATATGGTTAGGGTTTGGGCATAACGTAATCTCGGTGAGACCGATTACACAAACTCGGTGAGACCGAATTTGGTAATTAGCTAACCAGAGAGTTGGTCAGGCAAACTCGGTGGGACCGATTTGCTCTTTCGGTGAGACCGAAAAGTTACAAAAAGGAAACACTGAATTTACATTGCAATCTCGGTGGGACCGATTCGCTCTTTCGGTGAGACCGAAAAGTTACGAAAGGGAAACAGAGAGTTTGCAATCCCATCTCGGTGAGACCGAGATCCCTATCGGTAGAACCGAATTGCTAGGGTTTGGCAGTGGCTTATGACAAGTGAAACTCGGTGCGCCGGATAGGAAGAATCGGTAGGACCGAGTTTGGCTTAGGGTTTAGGTCATATGTGGATATGGGAAAGTAGTTGAGGGTTTTGGAGCATATCACTAAGCACATGAAGCAAGAGGCTCATTAAGCAACACCTCATCCCTCCTTGATAGTATTGGCTTTTCCTAAAGACTCAATGTGATCTTGGATCACTAAAATATAAAATGAAGAGTCTTGAGCTTTTGAGCTTGAGCCAATCCTTTGTCCTTAGCATTTTGAGGGTTCCACTTTCACATCCATGCCATGCCAATCATTGAGCTTTCCTGAAATAATCATCTTGGAATAGCATTAGCTCAATGAGCTATATGTTGTTATGAATTACCAAAACCACCTAGGGATAGTTGCACTTTCAATCTCCCCCTTTTTGGTAATTGATGACAACATATAGATCAAAGCTTCGACAAATGATAATAAGCATGAAATATATCGTCGCTTTGAGAAGTATGTGATAAGTAAGAGCTCCCCCTAAATTTGTGCATATTTAAAATTTGCTTTAGACTGCAAATGCACAAGGAGTTAGAGTCATGGGTTACTCTTCCATGTCACATACATCTTGGTGGAGCGCTTAAAATGATAAGAATGAAATACATGCACTCATCACCAAGAATAGTGAATGATCACATAAGATAGATAAGATAATAGCATTAAGCAAGCATTAAGTGTAGCTTATGATCAAACACATGATCATCAATGTCTCACAAGCAATGACATAGTATCTCAAGCACTCAAAAGCAAACAAGTTTGAAAAACCACCAAATAAAGCAAGAGAGAAAAGCAACACTCTCTCTCTCGAAGCCTATGATCTATACATTTTTCTCCCCCTTTGGCAACAATTTACCAAAAAGTTCCTAGAAAAATGCATAGTGCTAAGTCGACGCTCAGGCTTGATCTTCAGGTGGTGGTGGAGTCCGGATCACTCCAAGGACGAAGGCTTCTATAGACGCTGAAGTAGACGCTGGAGTTGGAGCTGAAGTAGATGCTGGAGCTGGTGGAACTGAGGCTGTAGCTGGTGCTGAAGTGGTGGCTCTGGTGTCAGCAACTGGCACGGTAGACGACCTCGGACCTCGTGGCACTCTGGCAAAGGCATCAGTGGTAGTCCTTCCTCTCCTCTCCTGCATGTCATCCTGGAGCTGCTCCACTGCAGTCTGACTCTCTGTCACCTTGACATCCAAGTCATAGAACTTTTGTTCCATGATCCTCTCTAAGCTTGCCTGGTTCTGAGTTAGGGTGGCTAGTCCTTTCTCAATCCGCAGGGTGGATGCAATCAGGTAACCAAGCTGCTCTTGTTTAGTTTTCATGAAATACTCAGATGCCTCCTCTTGGGTTGGCATCTTGGCAGCTTTCTCCTTCCTTGCCTTCTCCTTCTTTGGCTTGTGCTTGGGCAGATGATGGCTCATTCTCAGTCATGAATACTTGATTATCCTCAAAATCTGGATGGATGGGTAAGTGTTCCTTGTCCAACAAGTATATGCCCGTGCCCATCTTGGAGTTAATGATCTCCTGAATTTGTGGGGCATACCACAGCTCCTCTTCTGGTCTGCTGCAGTCCTCTTGATAGTTCTACTATGAGGCTCATCACCTTGAATTTCTGTGGCACATCAAATACATGTAGCAAGTTGATTGCATGGCCTCTGATCATCTTGTGATCTCCAGACTTGGGCAAGAGAGTGTGCCTCAATATCCAATTGATTGTTGGCAGCCCTGACAGAAGATATGCACAGACCCAAACTTGAAAGTATCAAGAGCTTCATTGGGAATCTCCTTGTACATATTGGACATTGAGTTGTGGTCCATCTTCTTCTTGGCAATAAATGTCCAAGTCATCTGCTTGCTCCTCTGGGGCATTGATCAACTTTGCCCATTCCTCAACAGTTGATTGGTACCTCGTACCTTCAGACATCCATGTGATCCTTCCATCTGGGTAGAAGTGTGCTGTGGAGTAGAATTGCATGATAAGCTCCTCGTTCCACTTTGTGAGCTCTGCCCAACAAAGTCTGCAACTCCACACGCACTAAAGCTTGTCCATACACTCCAGGGTAGTGTTCCTCATTTTCCTTCATGTAGGTCCAGTCGACCCATCTCATGTCACAAACAATTGGCTTCTCAAAGCAGTACTGTCTCATAGAAATCTTGCTGCTCCTTGGTGTGAAATCTGTAATCCACAACAGTCCTTCTCCTTGAAGCAATACGGATCTGCTTCTCTCCACTTCCTGAGCCCTGAGTCTCTCCTGAGCTTCATATCCTCAGCCACAGGATGAGCATCATTGTGGTCTGGGATCTTGGGCTTGAGTTTTCTGAGAACTTGCTCTTCATCCTCTTCTTCAGACAGCTTCAGGCACTGGGGCCTTGTTTCTTCTCAGCAGCAGGTATGCTCCTTGTATTCTCTTTGGTTTTGGCTTTGGAGCTGGCTTGGCCTTGGAAGCAGCTGCCCCTGATCTTATGGCATCACCCATCAGCTTGGGTGCCTTAGGTGCTGGGCAGCTACCTCTTCTTCCTCTTCCTCTTCCATGATGGAAGCCTTTCCAAGCACTCTGGCTACGGTCTTCTTGACCCTTTCCTTCCTCTTCTTGCCTTCAGCAGCAACTGGCTCTTTGGGTGCAGGCTTTTCAGTTGAAGCTCTAGCCTTTGACATAGGCTGCCTGCCTGCTGGCCTTTTGATCTTCAGCTGGCTTTGTGCCTTTGAGCTGGCTCAACTCTCTTTGATGTGGCCTCTTCCTGCCTG
>NC_053028.1:322397974-322423678 GCF_003073215.2 Triticum urartu
TCCGACACCAACAATCATTAGCCGTGTGTTGCGCCCCTCCATAGTTTACGCCTCCGGTCATATCTTCGTAGTGCTTAGGCAAAGCCGTGCGCGGATCACTTCACCATCACCATCACCACACCGTTGTGCTGACAGAACTCATCTTCTTCCTCCACACCTTTGCTGGATCAAGAGGACGAGGGACGTCATCAAGCTGAACGTGTGCAGAACTCAGAGGTGACGTACGTTCGGTGCTTGATCAGTCGGATCTAGAAGAAGTTCGACTACATCAACCGCGTTGTCAAACGCTTCCGCTTTCGGTCTACAAGGGTACGTGGACACACTCTTCCCCTCTTGTTGCTATGCATCTCCTAGATAGATCTTGCGTGGGCATATGATTTTTATGAAATTGCATGCTACATTCCTGTTGGATTTGGGGCTTCGCAGACCGAAGAAAGATTCAAACTCTGGGGTGTGTGCGAAGAACTTATTCTCCCTAGCCTGCCAACTCGTCGATCTCACGGCCTAGCTCGATGAACCGGAAAGGAAAGGGACAAGGCAGTTTACCCAAGTTCGGGCCACCTTGCGGTGTAATACCCTAATCGTGCTTTCTGGTGGATTAGCCTCGAAGTGGGCTGAGGATGAACTGGTACAGAGGAAGAACAACCTCAGGAGGTGTGTTCTTGTGTTTTCGTGAGCTGGTGAGGATGTGGATGGTCTGATTCCTCCGCCCCCTCTATGGTGGTGGCTAAGCTATATTTATAGTGGCCTTGGTCCTATTCCCTCAAAGTGAAGGCAGGAAGGGATCCCACAGCGGCCAATTTTGCAGGGGGACAACTGTACATCTTATCCTGGCGAAAGGTGGTCTTCACCTGCAAAGCTTCTGGTCGTGACATCATGGTGGGCTCGGCGATGACCTCCTCCTACCGTCCTGGAGGTCTTGGTCTTGTAGCACAGAAATGGAAACCTTTGGCTGATTCCTTGGGACTCCGCGCCCGCGCTTGCCTCTTTAGCACCAAATAGGAAACCTGCTGTATTGCGCCTGCTAGCGCCCGCCTGGCCTTGGTCGTCATGGCTTGTGTCATGTTAACCTCATGAGGTGGGCGCTTGCATAGGAATCTCTGCTCCTCAGGAGACAACTTAGAGGGGCCGCTCCCTCTGGAGGTCTTAGCATCGTCCGCCTCGCGAGGCTTGGCCCCTCACAAGGGTCTTGTGTTGTTGATGCTGAAGATGGGCCATACCAGGCCACTGATGGAGCCTCGCCGTGGGCCGCAGGCAGGCAAGTCTGGGTACCCTGGTTCCCAGAACGCCGACAGTTTCCAACAGAGGCCTGCCAGGGGGCCCACAAGGCAGGGGCGCGCCCCCACCCTTGTGACTTCCTGGTGGGACCCTCTGGTACTTTCTTGGCCCAATATTTTTTATATATTCCAAAATAATTCTCCTTAAATTTTCAAGACTTTTGGAGTTGTGTAGAATAGATCTCTCAGATTTGCTCCTTTTCAAGTACAGAATTCCAGTTGTCGGCATTCTCCCTATTTGTGTAAACCTTTTAAAATAAGAGATAAAATGCATAGGTATTGTGCTATAATGTGTAATAACAGCCCACAATGCAATGAATATCAATATAAAAGCATGATGCAAAATGGACGTATCACCTCCACACAAAATCCAACCATTACGCGCATTTGACCCAACTCGGTCAGACTGAATAGAAGAACTCGGTGAAACCAATTTAGTTCAAAATGTGAATATTAGGAATCTTGGTGGGACTGACTGGAACAACTCAGTGGGACTGATGTCCTAGGGCCAGGGCAAAACCTCATCTCGGTGGCGCCGATTGCATGAACTCGGTGAGACCGATTTCAGCAAAGAGCAAACAGAGAGTTGGTCAAGCAAACTCAGTGTGACCGATCGCTCATTTCGGTGTGCCCAAAATGTTACAAAAGGGAAACATGGAGTTTGCAGGGCCATCTCGGTGAGACCGAGACCCGTATTGATGTGACCGAGGTGTTAGGGTTTCTGGAAGTGGCTATGTCAAATGAACACAGTGGCGCCAGATAGAATATTTCGGTGGGGCCAAGTTTGACTTTGGGTTTTGGACATATTTGGAATGAGAAAGTGGTTAAGGGCTTTGGAGCAATATCACTAAGCATTTTGAGCAAGTAGACCATTAAGCAACTGAAGGAAATATGCCCTGGAAGGCAATAATGAAGTTGTTATTTATATTTCCTTATATCATGACAAATGTTTATTATTCATGCTAGAATTGTATTAACCGAAAACTTAGTACATGTGTGAATACATAGACAAACAGAGTGTCCCTAGTATGCCTCTACTTGACTAGCTCGTTAATCAAAGATGGTTAAGTTTCCTGACCATAGACATGTGTTGTCATTTGTTGAACGGGATCACATCATTAGAGAATGATGTGATGGACAAGACCCATCTGTTAGCTTAGCATTATGACCGTTTAGGTTTATTGCTATTGCTTTCTTCATGACTTATACATATTCCTCTGAGTATGAGATTATGCAACTCCTAGATGCCGGAGGAACACCTTGTGTGCTATAAAACGTCATAATGTAACTGGGTGATTATAAAGATGCTCTACAGGTGTCTCCGATGGTATTTGTTGAGTTGGCATAGATCGAGATTAGGATTTGTCACTCCGAGTACCGGAGAGGTATCTCTGGGCCCTCTCGGTAATGCACATCACTATAAGCCTTGCAAGCAATGTGACTAATGAGTTAGTTACGTGATGATGCATTACGAACGAGTAAAGAGACTTGCCGGTAACAAGATTGAACTAGGTATGATGATACCGACGATTGAATCTCGGGCAAGTGACATACCGATGACAAAGGGAATAACGTATGTTGTTATGCGGTTTGACCAATAAAGATATTTGTAGAATATGTAGGAGCCAATATGAGCATCCAGTTTCCGTTATTGGTTATTGACCGGAGATGTTTCTCGGTCATGTCTACACAGTTCTCGAACCCGTAGGGTTCGCACGCTTAACGTTCGATGACGATTTGTATTATGAGTTATGTGATTTGATCACCGAAGTTTGTTCGGAGTCCCGGATGAGATCACGGACATGACGAGGTGTCTCGAAATGGTCGAGAGGTAAAGATTCATATATTGGAAGGTTACATTTGGACACCGGAATGGTTTCGAGAAGTTTCAGATAAGTTTCGGAGTACCGGGGGTTACCGGAACCCCCCACCCCGGGAAGTGGTGGGCCTTCATGGGCCTTAGTGGAAAGGAGAGGAGGGCCGCAAGGGACGCCACGCCCCCCCATGACCAGTCCGAATTGGACAAGGGAGGTGGCGGCGCCCCCCTCTTTCCTTCCCCCTTCCTCCTCCTTCCCTGTCTCCCTCTCTTGGAAAGGAAGGGGACTCCTACTAGGATTGGTAATCCTAGTTGGACTTCCCTATGGCGCGTTCCCCCCTATGGCCGACCTCCTCCTCCTCCCCTCCTTTATATACGTGGGCAGGGGGCACCCCAAAGCACAACAGACAATCTCTTAGCCGTGTGTGGCGCCCCTCCACAGTTTACCACCTCGATCATATTGTCGTAGTGCTTACGCGAAGCCCTGTGCTGGTAACTTCATCATCACCATGGCCATGCTGTCGTGCTGACGGAACTCTCCCTCGTCCTCAACTAGATCAAGAGCTTGAGGGACGTGCTAAACGTGTGCTGAACACAGAGGTGCCGTACTTTTGGTGCTAGGATCGGTTGGATCTTGAAGACGTTCGACTACATCAACCGCGTTACTAAATGCTTCCGCTTTCGGTCTACGTGGGTACGTGGACACACTCTCCCCTCTTGTTGCTATGCATCTCCTAGATAGATCTTGCGTGATCGTAGGAAAATTTTGAAATACTGCGTTCCCCAAGAGTGGTATCAGAGCCAGGTCTATGCGTAGATGTTATATGCACGAGTAGAACACAAAGAGTTGTGGGCAATAATAGTCATACTGCTTACCACCAATGTCTTACTTTGATTCAGCGGTATTGTTGGATTAAGCGGTCCGGACCAACACTACATGACCGTGTTCATGAGACTAGTTCTACCGACGTGCTTCGCACACAGGTGGCTGGCGGGTGTCTGTTTCTCCATCTTTAGTTGAATCGAGTTTGACTACGGCCGGTCCTTGTTAAAGGTTAAAATAGCACACTTGACAAAAAAATCGTTGTGGTTTTGATGCGTAGGTAAGAACGGTTCTTGCTAGAAGCCCGTACAGCCACGTAAAACTTGCAACAACAAAGTAGAGGACGTATAACTTGTTTTTGTAGAGCATGTTGTGATGTGATATGGTCAAGATGTGATGAGATATAAATTGTTGTATGAGATGATCATGTTTTGTAAAAGTTATCGGCAACTGGTAGGAGCCTTATGGTTATCGCTTTATTGTATGAAATGCAATCACCATGTAATTGCTTTACTTTATCACTAAGCGGTAGCGATAGTAGTAGACGCAATAGTTGGCGAGACGACAACGATGCTACCATGGAGATCAAGATGTCAAGCCGGTGACGATGGAGATCATGACGGTGCTTTGGAGATGGAGATCAAAGGTACAAGATGATGATGGCCATATCATGTCACATATTTTGATTGCATGTGATGTTTATCCTTTATGCATCTTATTCTGCTTAGTACAGCGGTAGCATTGTAAGATGACCCCTCACTAAATTTGAAGGTACAAGTGTTCTTCCTAAGTTTACACCGTTGCTACAGTTTGTCGATCCGAGACACCATGTGATGATCGGGTGTGATAAGCTCTACGTTCACATACAACGGGTGCAAGCCAGTTTTGCACGTGCAGAATACTCAGGTTAAACTTGACGAGCCAAGCATATGCAGATATGGCCTCGGAACACTAAGACCAAAAGGTCGAACGTGAATCATATAGTAGATATGATCAACATAGTGATTTCACCATTGAAAACTACTCCATCTCACGTGATGATCGGACATGGTTTAGTTGATATGGATCAGGAGGATCATTTAGATGACTAGAGGGATGTCTATCTAAGTGGGAGTTCTTAAGTAATATGGTTAATTGAACTTTAATTTATCATGAACTTAGTACCTGATAGTATTTGCATGTCTATGTTGTTGCAGTTCAATGGCCCGTGCTACCGTTCCCTTGAATTTTAATGCGTTCCTAGAGAAAGCTAAGTTGAAAGATGATGGTAGCAACTACACGGACTGGGTCCATAACTTGAGGTTTATCCTCATTGCTGCACAGAAGAATTATGTCCTGGAAGCACCACTAGGTGCAAGACCCGCTACAGGAGCAACTCTAGATGTTATGAATGTCTAGGAGAGCAAAGCTGATGACTACTCGATAGTTCAGTGTGCCATGCTTTACGGCTTAGAATCGGGACTTCAAAGACATTTTGAACGTCATGGAGCATATGAGATGTTCTAGGAGTTGAAGTTAATATTCAAGAAAATGACCGAATTGAGAGATATGAAGTCTCCAATAAGTTCTATAGCTGCAAGATGGAGGAGAATAGTTCTGTAAGTGAACATATACTCAGAATGTCTGGGTAGCATAACCACTTGACTCAACTGGGAGTTAATCTTCCTAATGATAGTGTCATGGACTGAGTTCTTCAATCACTGCCACCAAGCTACAAAAGCTTCATGATGAACTATAATATGCAAGGGATGGATAAGACAATTCCCGAGCTCTTCGCGGTGCTAAAGGTTGCGGAGGTAGAAATCAAGAAGTAGCATCAAGTGTCGATGGTTAACAAGACCACTAGTTTCAAGAAAAAAGGCAAAGGGAAGAAGGGGAACTTCAAGAAGAACGACAAGCAAGTTGCTGCTCAAGTGAAGAAGCCCAAGTCTGGACCTAAGCCTGAGAATGAGTGCTTCTACTACAAAGGGACTGGTCACTGGAAGAGGAACTGCCCCAAGTATTTGGCGGATAAGAAGGATTGCAAAGTGAAAGGGGCTACGGATTAAACAAAGATTGGCTAAGGGCGAGATGACAATGCGTGTGGGAAATGGTTCCAAAGTCGATGTGATTGCCGTCGACATGCTACCTCTACATCTACTGCCGGGATTAGTTTTATACCTAAATAATTGTTATTTGGTGCCAGCATTGAGCATGAACAATATATCTGGATCTTGTTTGATGTGAGATGGTTATTCATTTAAATCACAGAATAATGGTTGTTCTATTTATATGAGTAATATCTTTTATGGTCATGCACCCTTGATGAGTGGTCTATTTTTGTTGAATCTCGATTGTAGTGATACACATATTCATAATATTGAGGCCAAAAGATGCAAGGTTAATAATGATAGTGCAACTTATTTGTGGCACTGCCGTTTAGGTCATATTGGTGTAAAGCGCATGAAGAAACTCCATGCTGATGGGCTTTTGGAATCACTTGATTATGAATCACTTGATGCTTGCGAACCATGCCTCATGGGCAAGATGACTAAGACTCGTTCTCCGGAACAATGGAGCGAGCAACAACTTATTGGAAATAATACATACTGATGTATGCGGTCCGATGAGTGTTGAGGCTCGCGGCGGGTATCGTTATTTTCTGACCTTCACAGATGATTTGAGCAGATATGGGTATATCTACTTGATGAAACATAAGTGTGAAACATTTGAAAATTTCAAAGAATTTCAGTGTGAAGTGGAAAATCATCGTAACAAGAAAATAAAGTTTCTATGATCTGATCGTGGAGGTGAATATTTGAGTTATGAGTTTGGTCTTCATTTGAAACAATGTGGAATAGTTTCCCAACTCACGCCACCTGGAACACCACAACATAATGGTGTGTCCGAATGTCGTAACTATACTTTATTAGATATGGTGCGATCTATGGTGTTTCTTACTAATTTACCGCTAACGTTTTGGGGTTATGCTTTAGAGACAGCTGCATTCACGTTAAATAGGGCACCATCTGAATCCGTTGAGATGACACCGTATGAACTGTGGTTTGTCAAGAAACCTAAGCTGTCGTTTCTTAAAGTTTGGGGCTGTGATGCTTATGTGAATAAGCTTCAACCTGATAAGCTAGAACCCAAATCGGAGAAATGTGTCTTCATATGATACCCAAAAGAGACTGTTGGGTACACCTTATATCATAGATCCGAAGGCAAGATATTTGTTGCTAAGAATGGATCCTTTCTAGAGAAGGAGTTTCTCTCGAAAGAAGTGAGTGGGAGGAAAGTAGAACTTGACGAGGTAATTGTACCTTCTCCCGAATTGAAAAGTAGTTCATCACAGAAATTAGTTCCAGTGATTCCTACACCACTTAGTGAAGAGCTAATGATGATGATCATGAAACTTCTGATCGTTACTATCAAACCTCATAGGACAACTAGAGTATGATCTGCACCAGAGTGATACGATAATCCTGTTCTAGAGGTCATGTTACTTGACCATGATGAACCTACGAACTATGAGGAAGCGATGATGAGCCCAGATTCCGTGAAATGGCTTGAGGCCATGAAATCTGAGATGGGATCCATATATGTGAACAAAGTGTGGACTTTCGTTGACTTGCCCGATGATCGCCAAGAAATAGAGAATAAATGGTTCTTCAAGAAGAAGACCGACACTAACGGTAATGTTACTGTCTACAAAGCTTGACTTGTTGCAAAAGGTTTTCGACAAGTTCAAGGGGTTTACTACTATGAGGCCTTCTCACCCGTAGCGATGCTTAAGTCTGTCCGAATCATGTTAGCAATTGCCACATTTTATGATTATGAAATTTGGCAAATGGATGTCAAAACTGCATTCCTTAATGGATATCTTAAAAAAGATTTGTATATGATGCAACTAGAAGGTTTTGTCGATCCTAAAGGTGCTAACAAAGTGTGCAAGCTCCAGCGATCCATTTATGGACTGGTGCAAGCCTCCCGGAGTTGGAATATATACTTTGATAGTGTGATCATAGCATATGGTTTTATACAGACTTTTGGAGAAGCCTGTATTTACCAGAAAGTGAGTGGTTTCTCTGTAGCATTTCTAATATTATATGTGGATGACATATTGTTGATTGGAAATAATACATAATTTCTAGATAGCATAAAAGGATACTTGAATAAGAATTTTTCAATGAAAGACCTCAGTGAAGCTGCTTATATATTGGGCATCAAGATCTATAGAGATAGATCAAGACGCTTAATTGGACTTTCAGAAAGCACATACCTTGATAAAGTTTTGAAGAAGTTCAAAATGGAATAGTCAAAGAAAGGGTTCTTGCCTGTGTTACAAGGTGTGAAGTTGAGTCAGACTCAATGCCCAACCACTGCAGAAGATAAAGAGAAAATGAAAGTCATTCCCTATGCCTCAGCCATAGGTTCTATCACATATGCAATGCTGTGTACCAGACCTTGTGTGCCTTGCTATAAGTTTAGCAGGGAGGTACCAAAGTAATCCAGGAGTGGATCACTGGACAACGGTCAAGAACATCTTGGAATACCTGAAAAGGACAAAGGATATGTTTCTCGTTTATGGAGGTGACAAAAAGCTCGTCGTAAATGGTTACGTCGATGCAAGCTTTGACACTGATCCGGATGACTCGGACGATTCTAAATCGCAAACCGGATACGTCTTTACATTGAACGGTGGAGCTGTCAGTTGGTGTTGTTCTAAACAAAGTGTCGTCGCAGGATCTACGTGTGAAGCGGAGTACATAGCTGCTTCAGAAGCAGCAAATTAAGGAGTCTGGATGAAGGAGTTCATATCCGATCTAGGTGTAATACCTAGTGCATCGGGTCCAATGAAAATCTTTTGTGACAATACTGGAGCAATTGCCTTGGCGAAGGAATCTAGATTTCACAAGAGAACCAAACACATCAAGAGATGCTTCAATTCCATCCGCGATCAAGTCAAGGAGGGAGACATAGAGATTTGCAAGATACATACGGATCAGAATGTTGCAGCCCCGTTGACTAGGCCTCTCTCACGAGCAAAACATGATCAGCACCAAGACTCCATGGATGTTAGAATCATTACTATGTAATCTAGATTATTGACTCTAGTGCAAGTGGGACACTGAAGGAAATATGCCCTAGAGTCAATAATAAAGTTGTTATTTATATTTCCTTACATCGTGATAAATGTTTATTATTCATGCTATAATTGTATTAACCGGAAACTTAGTACATGTGTGAATAGAGTGTCCCTAGTATGCCTCTACTTGACTAGCTCTACTTGACTAGCTCGTTAATCAAAGATGGTTAAGTTTCTTGACCATAGACATGTGTTGTCATTTGATGAAAGAGATCACATCATTAGAGAATGATGTGATGGACAAGACCCATCCATTAGCTTACCATTATGATCGTTTAGTTTTATTGCTATTGCTTTCTTCATGACTTATACATATTCCCCTGACTATGAGATTATGAAACTCCCGAATACCGGAGGAACACCTTGTGTGCTATCAAACATCACAACGTAACTGGGTGATTATAAAGATGCTCTACAGGTGTCTCCGATGGTGTTTGTTGAGTTGGCATAGATCGAGATTCGGATTTGTCACTCCGAGTATCGGAGAGGTATCTCTGGGCCCACTCGGTAATGCACATCACTATAAGCCTTGCAAGCAATGTGACTAATGAGTTAGTTATGGGATGATGCATTACAGAACGAGTAAAGAGACTTGCCGATAACGAGATTGAACTAGGTATGATGATACTGGCGATCGAATCTCGGCAAGTAAATCTCTCTCTACAAAGGGAATAACGTATGTTGTTATGTATTTTGTCCGATAAAGATCTTCATAGAATATGTAGGAGCCAATATGAGCATCCAGGTTCCGCTGTTGGTTATTGAACAGAGATGTGTCTCGGTCATGTCTACATAGTTCTCGAACCCTTAGGGTCTGCACACTTAATGTTTTTTGAAAGGTTAGACAGTAGGGGGAAAACCCCTACTGCATGAAACTATTAGGTTAATAAGACATCAAGTGTCAAATTTCAGGGGGGAGAGAGGGGGGGGGGAAGCAAAGGAAAAACCTAAGAAAAAGAAAAGGGCTATAAAGAAAAGGAGATTACAGCTGTCAGCCTAAGCTACAGAATCAATTATGGTTGAGACAAGAGGTCTCTTATGTGCTGGGAGCCTATGTACAATGTCAGCAAAATCGTGTTTGAACCTAGTTTGCCAGGCAAGCAGCGAAGGTGTGACTTTTCAGAAGTAGTTGCTGTTCCTTTCTTTCCAAAGGCTCCAGGCAGCCGCAAGGAAGATATCCATGATTATTTTTCTGGGGCACCCCCTTTTCATGTGTGACATCATGTCGAGTCAGTCTCCAGTGCTCGGCCATCCGATATTGAGTTTATTCCAGCACTCCTCACTGAATTTGCAGCGAAAGAAATGGTGTTCAACCGTCTCCTCCACATGATTACAACAGAGCAGACAGTCAAGGTTCGTCCCAATATTGTAGTGCCTCCTCTTCAACATGTTGCGCGTGTTAAGTCGATCCCTTAGCAAGAACCACCCAAATACTTTGATTTGAGGGATACTTTTGGCCTTCCAAAGCCACATAAAAGCCTCATGGGTAACTACTCGGAAACATAACCTGTAGTACAAAGTAGTGTTGAAATCAGACGCTCCCTAGGTGCAAATCTAGTTATCATTGGCCTCAAAGAGGGTAGCAGAGCCCACATCTAGTTGCCGCTCTCCGAGTTCCTCGTGAGCTTGGGCAAAGAGGGGTAGCTAAAAGGCTTCTCGGATATTAGATATTGTCAACATCGACTTAACAGAAGCATCTTCCATACTGGTGTAGGAAAATGCCCTAGGGAAGCTCTCCTCTAGGATGTGGTGATTCCAGTCATCTTTCCAAAAAAGAGTTGTCGCACCACTTTTTATGATTACTTTAGTAACTCCATGGTATATGGGCATGGGCTTAATAAGTTCCCGCCACCAAAAAGAGCCGCATAGTGGCCTCGCATGTGGGATTGCCTCAACATAGTAGGTGTCCCAGATTAACCTAACCCAAGGTATATCCAGTTGCTTGTAAAATTTGTGGAGCAGTTTAAGCAACATTGCATCGTTTTGCACCTTGAAATTGAGTGCTCGAAGTGCTCCATTCCTTTTGGGGCGACATACCAAATCCCAGGCAGCAAACGAGTTGGATTTTTCACCAGCATCTGTTTTCTTCTTCCAGAGGCATTGTCTTCGAATCTTGTCAAGTTGCTCAATAATTTTTCGAGGGAGCCTCAAAATACCCATCGGGTAGATGGCAAGCGAGGTGACAAGCGAATTCACGAGGTCCAGTTTCCCAGCATACGACACCAGAGACATGGCCGCTGTCATCCTGCCTTCCGCTTTGCACACCCATGGGGTCATGTCAAGCACCGTTGGTTTTGTAGCACCAAGCGGAAGGCCGAGGTAGGTGAACGACATGGTCGCGGTTGGGCACCCAAAGATGGCAGCAATGTCTCTACATCTGTCCTCCGGGGTGTTGATCGGGATCAAGCCTGTAGGATTTGGGAATAGGGTTGATGTCGGAGATTCCGACGAAGAAGCACCGCGGAAGCAACATTAAAGAATGGCTTTGTATAACTCCACTTCAGGCCCTCACCATCAATCAACAGGCAAGCACGTGTGATCGACTAAGGTGGTTGTTCGGCATACTGGATCGATCACAAGTAGTTTGTGTCATTCTTGAACGCAGGGGAATGGGGCACATGTAAGCACGGTGTGTGCTTCTTGTTAGCTGCCCATTTCGGTGCATGTGAGGGCAGAAAAAAAATTGTAGAAGGTCAGGGGGCCGCGAGGCATCTGAAGCAGGATCATGAGGGCAGATGTAGAAGGTTGGCTTCGGAGCGTCCTCATTGATCGGAGCGTTGTGGATTGTGCAGCCGCAAGTACAAAGATCAAGGGGGAGAGGGGGTCCCCTTGTCGGACCCCGCAGTGACACCAAAATTGCTTCCCCGGTACACCGTTTAGAAGCACTGAAGATTTTCCAGAGGAGGAGATACTTGTGATCCAAGATATCCATTTGGTGTTAAACCCCATACTCTGCTTGATCTGTGTAATCGTAGCATGCTCCACTGTGTCAAATGCTTTGGCAAAGTCCAATTTGAGGAGGATAATCTCACGTTTGGAGGCTTGACATTGGTGTATATATTCGAACGCCCAGGCTAGGCAATCGTGATGGATCTGCCTTTCAAGAAACTGTATTGGTTTTTGTGTACAATCCTCAAAATAAACCTTTTGGAGTCGGTCGGCTAGGATCTTGGTGAATGAAGGCAACAAACAACTCCCTAGATCGTTAGGTGAAATGTTTGGATGAACAGCGACTGTTAGGCAGGACAAGTTTTGATCTTGAGTTGTGTTGGTTTCTTCTCGCCTTCGCACCTGACCGGGTTGCGACGATACGAAATCCCAGGCAGCAAACGAGTTGGATTTTTCACCAGCATCTGTTTTCTTCTTCCAGAGGCATTGTCTTCGAATCTTGTCAAGTTGCTCAATAATTTTTCGAGGGAGCCTCAAAATACCCATCGGGTAGATGGCAAGCGAGGTGACAAGCGAATTCACGAGGTCCAGTTTCCCAGCATACGACACCAGAGACATGGCCGCTGTCATCCTGCCTTCCGCTTTGCACACCCATGGGGTCATGTCAAGCACCGTTGGTTTTGTAGCACCAAGCGGAAGGCCGAGGTAGGTGAACGACATGGTCGCGGTTGGGCACCCAAAGATGGCAGCAATGTCTCTACATCTGTCCTCCGGGGTGTTGATCGGGATCAATGTGGATTTGTGAAAATTGATGTGGAGTCCGACCGAAGCAGCGTAATCAATAAGAATGGTTTTAATACATGCAGCCTGCACCACACAAGCCGACGTGATGATGATCGTGTCGTTGGCATACTGAATCACAAGGTAGTTGGTTGCATCTGAAGCAGGAATGGGCAGATGTAGAAGGTTGGCTTCGAGCGCCTCATTGATGGCAGATTGTAGGAGGTCAGCCGCAAGTACAAAGATCAAGGGGGAGAGGGGGTCCCCTTGTCGGACCCCGCAGTGACACCAAAATTGCTTCCCCGGTACACCGTTTAGAAGCACTGAAGATTTTCCAGAGGAGGAGATACTTGTGATCCAAGATATCCATTTGGTGTTAAACCCCATACTCTGCTTGATCTGTGTAATCGTAGCATGCTCCACTGTGTCAAATGCTTTGGCAAAGTCCAATTTGAGGAGGATAATCTCACGTTTGGAGGCTTGACATTGGTGTATATATTCGAACGCCCAGGCTAGGCAATCGTGAATGGATCTGCCTTTCAAGAAACTGTATTGGTTTTTGTGTACAATCCTCAAAATAACCTTTTGGAGTCGGTCGGCTAGGATCTTGGTGAATAGTTTGAGACAACAGTTAAGCAGAGTTATTGGGCGAAGATCGTTAACAGTCTCGGGGGCTCTGGTTTTTGGTATCAAGGTAATATACTTGTAGTTGAGTCTTTCAAGATTTAGAGAGCCATGGTAGAAAGCTTCACAGAGAAGATAGAAATCCTCTTTTATATTTGTCCAACAAGCTTTCAAAAATGCTCCGTTGAAAGCATCCAGACCTGGCGCACGGTCTGGGGGCATTACCTTGACCACCTTGTCAATTTACTCATGAGTGAAGGGTAAAGTTAAGCTGTCAAAGTCCACTTGCAATCAAAGCATGCGGGAGAGATTGAATCTCATTTGTGGTGTATTAGTTTTTTTACCCATACGATTCTTGAAGGCCTTAAACAAGACAGACTCTTTGCTCGCATGATCATCTACACATGTGCCATCCTCTGTTTTCAGGCTTGAAATGCAGTTTTTTCTGTATCTTTCAGTAGCAACAGCTTGGAAAAATTCTAAATTCTCATCACCAAATTTGATCCATCGAATGCTGCAGCGTTTCTTCCAATATTATTTTTGGTACTGAAGGAGTCGCAGAAGATGGGATTTGAGGATGCGCTGAAATTACTCTCTAGTGTAGTTAGTATTCTATGATCGACAACAACATCCAATTGAAACGGAGCTTTGTTGGTGTTTTCTATAGCAACCTTCAACCGTGATATACTCTTACTCCATTTTCTGAGGCCATATCTGAGATTTTTAAATTTCTGACATAGATTGGATGCTGCATTAGCATTTATTCCAAAGCGGATTGGTTTATTCCATGCATGTGTCACGACGTCCATGAAACGTGGGTGTGTAATCCAAAAGATCTTGAATCTGAATAACTTGCTTTTAGTAATGGTGGTCTAAATGACAACATTGCATGTTATATGATTAGAAATGGGACGTCCCAAAGGATTGATAAGGGTATTGGGATAGGTGGCCGTCCAGTTGAGCGTTGTGAAAAACCAATCAAGCTGCTCGAGGAGAGGGTCATGTTGCATATTGGACCAAGTGAAGTTTCTGCCTTTGATCGGCAATTCAGTAAGCCGTTGTTCACGTATGAAATCGTTGAAAGTAAACATATCATGAACATCTCCTCCCCTGTTTATTACGGTTATCGGGCGATCTAATGTAGTCAAAATTGCCGAGGATGAGCCAATCTTCAGTAGATGGAATGTCCAACTCAAATAACCAATTTGTGAACAGGGCACATTGTTCTCCTTGGCACGGGCCATAAACATTAACTAACCTCCAACATGAAGCAGATTGCCTCGAGGTAAACTCAATGCCCAGAGCAAATTGTTTAGACAAGAAGACAGTACCATCAAACACATTACTGCACCAAATTGTAATAATGCCTCGAGAGGCTCCTATCATCGAAATAAACGCAAAAGAATCAAAGAGCTTGGGGCAAGGCGTTCTAAGCATACTTGCGTCAAAGGACTGCGTTTTGGACTCTTGGATACAGATAACATCACAACCAGAAGAGTTGATGACGTTCGATAGGGCTATATGTTTGTCGGACGAATTTAAACCGCGCACATTCCAGTGGAGCACATTCCAAGTGCGTAAAAGAACCATAACTTAAGATAGCTTAAGATAAAAGGGGTAATTAAGTGGAGGATGAAGCTAATCCCCCATCACTCATGGAGAGAATCTCCTCAGTGATCTCTTCGGCAGGAATGGCGCACATATGTGTACCAATATTTTGCAGCGTCAGAATTGGTGTGGGGGGGGTGGCAGTGCAGCATCTTGCATGTTGACATCAGCTTCATCTACCATTGTACCACGAGGGAGCATAGAAGGTATCACCCGAGGCTTCACCTTGGACTTGTGGGAGCGTGATTCATTGGTCAGGTTGACGCGAAACCCATCATACTTAACGTTCAATGACGATTTGTATTATGAGTTATGTGATTTAATGACCGGAGTTTGTTCGGAGTCCCGGATGAGATCACAGACATGACGTGGAGTCTCGAAATGATCGAGAGGTAAAGATTCATATATTGGAAGTTTACATTCGGACGCCGGAATGGTTTTGGGAAGTTTCAGATAAGTTTCGGAGTACCGGGGGTTACCAACCCCCCCACAGGGAAGTGGTGGGCCTTAGTAGAAAGGAGAGCAAGGCCGCAATGGTGGACGCGCCCCCCCATGGCCAGTCCGAATTAGACTAGGGAGGGGGCGGTGCCTCCCTCTTTCCTGCTCCCTTCCTCCTCCTTCCCTCTCCCCTATCTTGGAAAGGAAGGGGACTCCAACTAGGATTGGGAATCCTAGTTGGACTCCCCTATGGCGCGCGCCCCCCTATGGCCATCCTCCTCCTCCCCCTCCTTTATATACGTGGGTAGGGGGCACCCCAAAGCACAACAGACAATCTCTTAGCTATGTGCGGTGCCCCCTCCACAGTTTACCACCTCGGTCATATCATCGTAGTGCTTAGGCGAAGCCCTACACCGGTAACTTCATCATCACCGTCGCCACGCCGTCGTGCTGACGGAACTCTCCCTCGTACTCAACTGGATCAAGAGCCCGTCGTGCTGAACACGGATGTGTCGTACGTTCGGTGCTAGGATCGGTTAGATCGTGAAGACGTTCGACTACATCAACCGCGTTACTAAATGCTTCCTCTTTCGGTCTATGAGGGTACGTGGACACACTCTCCCCTCTTGTTGCTATGAATCTCCTAGATAGATCTTGCGTGATCGTAGGAAATTTTTGAAATACTGCGTTCCCCAACAGCAACACCTCATCCCCTTTTAATAGTATTAGCTTTCCTATGGACTCAATGTGATCTTGGATCACTAAAATATAAATGAAGAGTCATGAGCTTTTGCCAATATGTGTCCTTAGCATTTTGAGGGGTCCACATCTCTAGTCCATGCCATGCCATTCATTGAACTTTTAGAAATATTAGACTTGAATGGATATTAGTTCAATGAGCTATATGTTGTTATGAATTACCAAAACCACCACTACAAAGAAGACACATCCGTGACATTTTGGGCCGAATGAAAAAAAATTATGTCATGCTTATGACACTTCTATGACGATAATTATGACAAAACATTGTATTATCATAGATGTGGTGGGCTCCTACTTCTATGACAAAAAATCATGACAGAAAATGGGCTTTTCATCCTGGACGGGCCGGAGAAGCACCTGCATGAAATTCTTTGGGCCGTCCATGACGGAAAAAATGGTGGTAGAAGCGAGGGCGGGGAAAATTTCGGGGAGTTCCCGGTTACGATGGGTGGTCGGGGCCGAGTGATGCACAGAGGTTTGCGCGTTTCTCTCATCCACGTACGCGAGTGTGCGCGAGGTGTTGCGCTCTAACTGAACACGAGCAAGGCATTGGGCTCTAACTGAACTCGAGCGTGCATTGGCTACGTTACAGAACCCCGATCGATCCCTTGCTGTTAATTGAACCCGAGTGATTCCTTCGCTACTGCTAACTAAAGCCGACCGAAGCCGACTCTTGATGAACAGTCCCCGGTGGGGGTTGGATGAATAGTTCCCGGTGGGGGTTGGATGAACAGGATGTCGTGGTAGTAGAGGTCGTTGCCCCTGGATGAACAGGACCACGATCAAGGAGGTGTGGGTGGATGAACAGTTGCCAGTGGAGGGACCTCATGGAGGGTTGGTTGAACAGGACCCCATGGAGGGATGGTTGAACAGGACCCCGTGGAGGCTGGATGAATAGTAGCCCATGGATGAACAGTAGCCGATGGAGGCTGGAGAAAGATGCGGTGGATGAATAGTACAAGTGGAGGCTGAAGGAAGTCGACGGTGGGTGAATAGCAGCCCGTGGAGTCCCCTTTTGCGGTATGCCACACCCCTCCGATGAACATGAACCCCGTTTCGACCGTAGCGCTCCAACACAAGTCCGTTTCCTCCGTTTTGCAGTACGCCAGACCCCTCCCGATGAAGAGGACCCATGTTTCGACCATAGCCGGTCGAACAGAAGGCCGTTACCTCCGTACTGCGGTATGCCAGACCCCGTTTCGGCTGTTCCGTCCAAGCCGGTTGGCTCCCGTTGAACAGGATGCATTCTGGCCCAGTCTGTTGCCTCCCGACAAACAGGACGTTGTTTCTCCATTCCGACCCAGCTGGTTGGCTGCATGATGAACAGGACGCCGTTGCTGCCGTCTATTACCTCTCCATGTACACGAGCCCTAGCAGTACATATGTGCAAGTACGTGTTCGAGACCCCGCCCGTATGTACGTACGTGGCCATATTTTTTGGCATGTGGCTGTATGTATGTGTACAAGGTTTAGAAGGGACTGCCTGAACTATTACGTCGGGGGCTCAACTAATACACGTGCCGCTGCTTGCTCGCCACGGTTCATCATTGCAGAGAGACCGATCGACTAGTATGTACATACACATTCGCAACCAGAATGACAATGCTACGTACGCTTCGACCTAAGATGGATCTATCATGAATTGGAGGTGAAATCCCATGAAGAACAAGAAGAACACGAAGAACACAAGAGAGGGGGAACACTCAAATCAACTAGATCCAATCACACATATGCTAGATCCAAGAACACACAAGAGGTCACAATGATTCAAGGACAACAAAGGAAAGATACAAGGTAACTAGTTCATCCCAATCCTATGAGGAAAGAGGTCTTGATGACAGTCTTCTCCAAGAGAAGGGCTTGAATCCACAAGGGGATCTTCTCCAAAGGAGGTCTTGAACTCCAATGGAGCGGTCTCTCTCTCTCTCTCAAGAGGAGGAGTGGTACAAGGAGCAAAGCTCACATAGATCAAGTCATATCCTTTCCTAAGTCTAAATGGAGGAGGGAGAGTGATATATATAGTTAGCTGGAGGAAGGGGACGAAGTGGAGGCCCAAAACAGTAGCCTCGGCCGGCCATCGTATAGGGCCCGTGCGCATAGGGTAAGTTGGGCCTGTGCGCACGGTGGTCCCATGGGCACAGTACAAGCCCGTGCGCACGGGGTGGTCCAGCCACTACTGCACGATGATGCTAACGCGACACTACGATTAGAGACCCTTCGACGAAACTATGTGCGATGCAATAATCGCAAACGGTGGTGTCAAAAACCGTTAAAAAGGTGCAAAACGTTTGCAATGGAGGATGCATCAAACACAGTTCAGATTTTAGTTGCGTGTGCGATGCAGGGCATACAGTTCAGTTCAATTAACTGTTTGCAATGAGGAGGAACAAAAGAAACAGGCAGCCAGATGAAGGTGTGCGATATATAGCATACCGTTCACTGGGATGAACTGATTGTGATTAGGCAACACAAAAGAAACGGTCAGCCAAATAAAGGTGTGTGCGATATATGGCATGCGGTTCACTCGGATGAACTGTTTGTGTTGAGACAAGAGAATAGAAACGGTTCAATATATCAAGATGTGTGTGATATGCGGCAAATAGGTCTGTAATCAGAATTGTGTGCGAAGACCGATAATAACACAGACAATTGCTTCTAATAAGACGTACATGATATGCTCTGTCTACACAGCATCTATTGGCCATTGGGGACGGGCGGTCATCCGGATACACCATAAGGATGTGAATAGGCATCCTATAGCAGCAAGGACTAGCTGTTCCACCAGTAGCTCATGTAAGAGCACTCTGACGTTAAGTGTGCTCAGGCTGGAGCAGCCATCAGATGGGTGACTGGATGGGAAGTTGTGTTGATGTTAAATTAATTGATAGGATGGGTCGTATTTGTCAAATTAAATGACTAATACGACCCATCCCATGAGTTAATTTAACCTCGAGGTCCTTGTTTTTATTTTTTTTAAAAGAATTTAACACATGTTAAAGAAGGTCTACCGCATTACTTTTTGACAATGTGCGATACGTGGCATACAGTTGATCCATCTGACCTGTTTGTGATGGAATAAGACGTGTGTGATGTGGGCAAACGTTTGCTAGTATTCTCCGTTTGCGATTGATGAATTCATCACCGACGTGTTCCCTAGTGTGGTCCATGTTCATCTGATTCATCATCTACTTCTTATGCTAGCTCGATGTTCCTTCTACGCTAAGTTTCCATTAATTGATGGCGTTTTATGAACACACCACCATTTCCCACCATTTCCTCACCTGTTTCCCGCCACCAAGCGATATTGCGCATAAACCTAGGCGACACACGATGCACAGAGGTGACAAGCGCAGCCTGTAGCACATCCACCTTTTCCAAGCATGCCAACCCACCAAAGCGTTGCCTCTGCCATCAACCTTGTCTACGAGGAAAACGAGCAGGCAGTATGGACCGTCGAGGCCAAGGCGCTCCACGACAATGTGATGGACGACGCCGTGATGCACATTATCGCTAGGGTTGAGCAGACCTTTGGTGCATGGCGCTTGAGCACCGCGGATCAAGATAATCATGTCAGCGCCGACAGGCTACACTCGCCGCACAACATGATCGATGGCGCGCCGTAGAGCAATCTAGGCACATCCGCGCCGATAGGCTGTGACTCGCTGATGTATACTACAACAACCTTCTTCTTGTAGACGTTGTTGGGCCTCCAAGTGCAGAGGTTTGTAGGACAGTAGCAAATTTCCCTCAAGTGGATGACCTAAGGTTAATCAATCCGTGGGAGGCGTAGGATGAAGATGGTCTCTCTCAAGCAACCCTGCAACCAAATAACAAAGAGTCTCTTGTGTCCCCAAGACACCCAATACAGTGGTAAATTGTATAGGTGCACTAGTTCGGCGAAGAGATGGTGATACAAGTGCAATATGGATAGTAGATAATGGTTTTTGTAATCTGAAAATATAAAAACAGCAAGGTAACTAATGATAAAAGTGAGCACAAACGGTATTGCAATGCTAGGAAATAAGGCCTAGGGTTCATACTTTCACTAGTGCAAGTTCTGTCAACAATAGTAACATAATTGGATTACATAACTATCCCTCAACATGCAACAAAGAGTCACTTCAAAGTCACTAATAGCGGAGAAAAAACAAAGAGATTATGGTAGGGTACGAAACCACCTCAAAGTTATTCTTTCGAATCAATCCGTTGGGCTATTCCTATAAGTGTCACAAACAACACTAGAGTTCGTACTAGAATAACACCTTAAGACACAAATCAACCAAAACACTAATGTCACCTAGATACTCCAATGTCACCTCAAGTACCCGTGGGTATGATTATACGATATGCATCACACAATCTCAAATTCATCTATTCAACCAACACAAAGTACTTCAAAGAGTGCCCCAAAGATTCTACCGGAGAGTCAAGAAGAAAACTATGCCAACCCCTATGCATAGGTTCATGGGCGGAACCTGCAAGTTGATCACCAAAACATACATCAAGTGGATCAATAGAATACCCCATTGTCACCACGGGTATCCCACGGAAGACATACATCAAGTGTTCTCAAATCCTTAAAGACTCAATCCGATAAGATAACTTCAAAGGGAAAACTCAATCCATTACAAGAGAGTAGAGGGGGAGAAACATCATAAGATCCAACTATAATAGCAAAGCTCGCGATACATCAAGATCGTCAACCTCAAGAACACGAGAGAGAGAGATCAAACACATAGCTACTGGTACATACCCTCAGCCCTGAGGGAGAACTACTCCCTCCTCGTCATGGAGAGCACCGGGATGATGAAGATGGCCACCGGAGAGGATTTCCCCGTCCGGCAGGGTGCCGGAATGGGTCTAGATTGGTTTTCGGTGGCTACGGAGGCTTCTGGCGGCGGAAGTCCCGATCTATTGTGCTCCCCGATTGTTTTAGGGTATATGGGTATATATATAGGAGGAAGAAGTACATCAGGGGAGCCACGAGGGGCCCACAAGGGTGGAGGGCGCGCCCCCCTACCTCATGGCTCCCTCGCTTGTTTCCTGACATGCACTCCAAGTCTATCAGGTTGCTTTCCTTCCAAAAATAACTTCTCCAGAAGGTTTCATTCCGTTTCGACTCCATTTGATATTCCTTTTCTTCGAAACACTGAAACAAGGGAAAAACAGAATTGGCACTGTGCTCTGGGTCAATAGGTTAGTCCCAAAAATAATATAAAAGTGGATAATAAAGCCCAATAATGTCCAAAACAGTAGATAATATAGCATGGAGCAATCAAAAATTATAGATACGTTGGAGACGTATCAGCATCCCCAAGCTTAATTCCTGCTCGTCCTCGAGTAGGTAAATGATAAAAACAGAATTTTGATGCGGAGTGCTACTTGGCATAATTTCAATGTAAATCTTCTTAATTGTGGTATGAATATTCAGATCTGAAAGATTCAAGATAAAAGTTCATATTGACATAGAAATAATAATACTTCAAGCATACTAACAAAGCAATTATGTCTTCTCAAAATAACATGGCCAAAGAAAGTTATCCCTACAAAATCATATAGTTTAGTCATGCTCCATTTTCGTCACACAAGAATGCTTCATCATGGCACAACCCCGATGACAAGCCAAGCAATTGTTTCATAGTTTGATAATCTCAAACTTTATAAACTTCCACGCAATATATGAGCGCGAGCCATGGACATAGCACTATGGGTGGAATAGAATATGATGATGGGGGTTATGTGGAGAAGACAAAAAAGGAGAAAGTCTCACATCAACGAGGCTAATCAATGGGCTATGGAGATGCCCGATTGATGTTAATGCAAGGAGTAGGGATTGCCATGCAACGGATGCACTAGAGCTATAAATGTATGAAAGCTCAACAAAAGAAACTAAGTGGGTGTGCATCCACCTTGCTTGCTCACGAAGACCTAGGGCACTTGAGGAGGCCCATTGTTGGAATATACAAGCCGTAACGCCCACGATGCAGTTATATCTCCCACGTGTTGGAGCACGACTTAGAGGCACTTAGACGCATAATGAAAGTGCAACTATCCCTGGGTGGTTTTGGTAATTCCTAACAACATATAGCTCATTGAGCTAACATTATTCCAAGATTAATATTTCAGGAAAAGCTCAATGAATGGCATGGCATGGTGAGGAAAGTGGACCCCTCAAAATACTAAGGACAAATAGATTGGCTCAAGCTCAAAGATCAAGACTCTGCATTTTATATTTAGTGATCCAAGATCACATTGAGTCTATAGGAAAAGCAAATACTATCAAGGAGGGATGAGGTGTTGCTTGATGAGGTTCTTGCTTCATAGTGCTTAGTGATATGCTCCAAAACCCTCAACTACCTTCCCACATCCACATATGACCTAAACCAAAAGTCAAACTCGGCCCCACTGATTCTTTCTATCCGGCGCCACCGAGTTTAGATGTCATAGCCACTGCCACAAACCCTAGGCAAATCGGTCTCACCGATAGGGATCTCGGTCACACCGAGATGGGGTTGTAATCTCTCTGTTTCCCTTCGTAACGTTTCGGTCTTACCGAGATTGTAATCGGTCACACCGAGATTGCAATGTATACTCTCCGTTTCCCTTTTGTAACATTTCGGTCTCACCGAGATAGCGAATCGTCCCACCGAAAATCCTAACGGTCACTAGGTTTGCTGAATCGGTCCGACCGAGTTTAACCATTCGGTCCCACTGAGTTTGGCAAATTGTGTGTAACGGTTAGATTTTGTGTGGAGGCTATATATACCCCTCCACCCACTCTTCATTCATGGAGAGAGCCATCAGAACATACCTACACTTCCAATACACATTTTCTGAGAGAGAACCACCTACACTTGTGTTGAGGTCAAGATATTCCATTCCAACCATATGAATCTTGATCTCTAGCCTTCCCCAAGTTGCTTTCCACTCAAATCTTCTTTCCACCAAATCCAAATCCTGTGAGAGAGAGTTGAGTGTTGGGGAGACTATCATTTGAAGCACAAGAGCAAGGAGTTCATCATCAACACACCATTTGTTACTTCTTGGAGAGTGGTGTCTCCTAGATTGGCTAGGTGTCACTTGGGAGCCTCCGACAAGATTGTGGAGTTGAACCAAGGAGTTTGTAAGGGCAAGGAGATCGCCTACTTCGTGAAGATCTACCGCTAGTGAGGCAAGTCCTTCGTGGGCGACGGCCGTGATGGAATAGACAAGGTTGCTTCTTCGTGGACCCTTCGTGGGTGGAGCCCTCCGTGGACTCGCGCAACCGTTACCCTCCGTGGGTTGAAGTCTCCATCAACGTGGATGTACGATAGCACCACCTATCGGAACCACGACAAAAACATCCGTGTCTCCAATTGCGTTTGAATCCTCCAAACCCTTCCCTTTACATTCTTGCAAGTTGCATGCTTTACTTTCCGCTGCTCATATACTCTTTTGCATGCTTGCTTGAATTGTGTGGAGATTGCTTGACTTGTGCTAAGATAGCTAAAATCTGCCAAGAACTAAAATTGGGAAAAGCTAGATTTTTATTTGGTCAAGTAGTCTAATCACCCCCCTCTAGACATACTTTCGATCCTACAAGTGGTATCAGAGCTTTGGTCTCCATTTGCTTTGATTTCCATAGCTTTTGGTGATCATAGCCTTGGTTTCACAACCTAGGAGAGTATGGCGTCTAGCGAGGGAAATTATCACCACGTAGAGGTCCTTACTTTGATGGTACTAATTTTGCTAGTTGGAAGCATAAGATGAAAATGCATATTCTTGGACATAACCCCGCCGTTTGGGCTATTGTGTGTATTGGCTTGCAAGGTGAATTCTTTGACGGGAAAGAACCGAACCGTGAAGCCACCGCGGAAGAGTTGAAAATGCTGCAATACAACGCTCAAGCTTGTGATATCCTCTTCAACGGATTGTGCCCCGAAGAATTCAACAAAATCAGCCGTCTTGAGAATGCAAAGGAAATTTGGGATACTTTGATTGATATGCACGAAGGTACCGACTCCGTCAAGGAATCCAAATTGGATGTGCTTCAAAGTCAACTTGACAAGTTCAAAATGAAGGATGGTGAAGGTGTGCTGAAATGTACTCTAGGCTTGCTCTTATCACAAATGAGATTGCCGGCTTAGGGAGTGAAGAGATGACCGATAGATTCATCATCAAGAAGATCCTAAGAGCCTTGGATGGAAAATATGATACCGTGTGCACATTGATCCAAATGATGCCCAATTACAAAGATCTCAAGCCAACGGAAGTCATCGGAAGAATTGTCTCATGAGATGTCACTCAAGGATAAAGAGGAACTTCACAACAAATCAAGTGGTGCTTACAAAGCGTCATGTGAAGCCCCCACATCATCGAGTGAGAAACAAACCTTCAATGAAGAATTGAGCTTAATGGTGAAGAACTTCAACAAGTTCTACAAGAGTAGAAGCAAAGAGAGAAGCTCCAAGTCAAGGTCCTACAATGACAAAAGATCTTCTAGTTGAGAGCGAAACTGCTACAATTGTGGAAGGCCCGGACACTATTCCAATGAGTGTATGGCCCCCTACAAGACAAGAGAAGATTCTCCCAAGAGAAGAAGTAGAAGAGAAGAATCACCATCTAGAGAAAGAAGGAGTAGAGATGATCGTTATGAACGAAGACTCTCACGGAGAAGCAAGGATTAGGAAAGAAAGGACAAGTCATCAAGGAGCTACACAAAACGAAGACATCAAGCTCATGTTGGTGAATGGGTATCCGGCTCCGACTCCGACAACCACTCCCAGAGAAGCTATCACTCTGACTCCGAATATACTCAAGATGAAGGTGTTGCCGGTCTAGCACTTGTGTCAACCAACTCCTACGACATATTTGACTCACCAAATGAAGGAGTTGGAACATGCTTCATGGCTAAAGGCCCAAAGGTATCACACCCCGAGTATGTTGATTTCAATAGTGATGAAGATGACTTGTTAGGTGATGATGATTTACTTGTTGACAACTCTAGTGATGAATACTGTGATGAAACGTCAATTAATCATGCTAATCAAGATAAAACGAATGACAATGATAAGGATAAGATTGAGTCTCTAACTAAAGAACTAAACACTCTTAAGTTAGCTCATGAAACTATCTTAGGAGATCATCGAGAACTTTTAAGGACTCATGAGAAATTATGCTTTGAAAAGCTCAACCTTGAGCAAGAGCATGAGTTCTTAAAAGCAATCAATGATGATCTTCGCAAGAAAAGTTCTTCTTACATTGCCAAGCGTTTACTCTTATCCACTTACATGCCTCAAGTCAAGTCTAGTAACAAGAACAAGAAAGATTCTTCCTCTAGTAGTAACAATAATCATGCTAAATCCAATATTGTTGCTTCTAGTAGTTCTCTTGATTCCACTAATGATTCTCTTAGCCAAGTTACACTTGAGCAAGAAAATAGCTTATTGAAGGGAATTATAGAGAAAGGTGTTTACAAGAGCCTTGCCGGAAGTAAGCAATTCGAGGAAATTGTACGCAAGCAAGGAAGGCACCGGAAGAATCAAGGTGTGGTTTTGAACGAAATTCAAATCTCTTCTCT
>NC_053028.1:322424678-322549315 GCF_003073215.2 Triticum urartu
TCACGAAGAAGAAGCATGTCATTGGCATCAAGGGCGTCAAGTTCAAGAAGGATCATCTGTGTGGTGCCTGCGAAGCCGGAAAGATGACTAGGGTGAAGCATCCCTCGAAGACAATCATGACAACAACGCGTCCCTTCGAGCTGCTTCACATGGATTTATTTGGCCCTACTCACTACTCTACCCTTACTACCACTGCATGCCTCTTCGGTTTCGTCATTGTTGATGGTTACACAAGATATACATTGGTACACATAATTCTCTACAATACTGAAGTGCAGGATGTCTTCAAACGATTCGCCAATCGTGCCATAACCAACTATGGCATCAAGATCAAGCACATCAGAAGTGACAACGGCGCATAATACAAGAACACCGACCACGACACTTATCTTGATACATTGGGCATCACACATGAGTTCTCTGCCCCATACACACCTCGACAAAATGGCATCATGGAACACAAGAACAGAACCCTCATTGAGATGGCATGAACGATGCTTGATGAGTACAAGACTCCAAGGAAATTCTGGCCTGAAGCCATTGATACAACATGCCACATCATCAACTGTGTTTATCTTCACGAGTTCCTAAAGAAGACATCATATGAGATCCTGACTGGTAAGAAGCCAAATGTCAACTACTTCAGAGTATTTGGTGCTAGGTGCTGGATCAAGGATCCGCATCACACTTCAAAATTTGTACCGGAAGCACATAAAGGTTTTATGCTTGGCTACAGAAAGGATTCACACTCCTATAGAGTCTTCAACTTCTTTCACTACAAAGTGGTTGAAACTGTGGATGTGCGGTTCAATGAGACTAACGGCTCGCAAAGAGAGCACCTGCCAAATGTGCTAGATGAAGCTACACCAAGTGAATCTATCAAGCTTATGGGTACTGGAGAAATGATACCGTCAAAGGAACATGCCGAAGAGGAAATCATCATTTCTGCACCTAATCTGCATGAAGACAATGCTTAGCCTAAAGCCAATACTGAAGATGAAGACAATGATCAGCATGGGCAAAATCTTCGTCTAGTACATCCTCGAGTAGCAAATGAAGTCCAGATTGAGAAGATAATTGATAACATCAATGCACCTAGTCCTCTCACTTGTTCAAGAGCAACACAACTAGCAAATTTCTGTGGGCACTTTGCATTTGTCTCTATATTTGAACCCAAGAAAGTTGATGAAGCCTTCATGGAACCTGAATGGATTCAAGTGATGCAAGAAGAGCCTCAACAGTTTGAGCTGAACAATGTATGGGAGCTAGTAAAGCGTCCAGATCCTCGCAAGCACAATATCATCGACACTAAATGGATCTATCGCAACAAACAATATGAGCATGGTCAAATTGTCAGAAACAAGGCTCGTCTCGGTCCTCAAGGTTACACACAAGTTGAAGGGATTGACTTTGATGAAACCTTTGCTCCTGTGGCTAGGCTTGAAGCCATTCGCATACTGCTAGCCTATGCCAACCACAACAACATTCTTCTGTACCAAACGGATGTAAAGAGTGCCTTTCTCAATGGAAAAATTTATGAAGAAGTGTATGTTGCACAACCACCTGGCTTTGAAGACTCAAAGCGTCCTGACAGGGTATACAAGCTCAACAAGGCACTGTATGGACTCAAACAAGCTCCTCGCGCTTGGTATGACACACTCCAAGACTTCCTGAAGAGCAAAGGCTTCAAACCTGGTTCTCTAGATCCCACTCTCTTCACGAAGACATATGATGGTGAACCGTTCGTATGCCAAATCTATGTGGATGACATTATCTTCGGCTGCACTGACAAGAGATACATTGATGAATTTGGGAATATGATGCAAGAGAAATATCAGAAGTCCATGATGGGTGAGCTAAAGTTCTTCCTTGGTCTTCAAGTCCATCAGCAGAGAAATGGCATCTTCATATCACAAGAAAAATACCTCAAAGATTGCCTGAAGAAGTTTGGAATGCAAGACTGCAAAGGGTACACGACACCAATGCCAACCAAAGGACAATTGGGCTCCGACGGCAATGGTAATGAGTTCGATCAAAAGGTATACCACTCCATGATTGGTTCTTTACTCTACTTATGTGCATTTAGGCCCGATATAATGCTTAGCGTTTGCATGTGTGCTCGATTCCAAGCGGCACCAAAGGAATCACATCACTTAGCTGTGAAGCGAATTCTTCGATATTTGGCTTACACCCCAACACTAGGATTATGGTATCCAAAGGGCTCAAAGTTTGATCTAGTTGGATTCTCAGATGCTGATTATGCTGGTGACAAGGTTGATCGCAAGTCCACATCAGGCACATGTCACTTTCTTGGACGATCTCTTGTCTCTTGGTCTTCAAAGAAGCAGAACTGTGTATCACTCTCCACTACTAAATCTGAATACATTGCTGCTGGATCTTGCCGCGCTCAGCTTATATGGATGAAGCAAACTCTCAAGGACTATGGCATCCACCTGAAGCTTGTGCCACTCTACTGTGACAATCAAAGCGCCATCAAGATTGCCAACAACCCAGTTCGGCAGTCGAAGACAAAGCACATTCAGATCCGTCATCACTTTCTCAGAGATCATGTCATGAAGGGAGACATTGATATCATTCACACCAACACTGAAGAGCAATTGGCAAATATCTTCACAAATCCCTTGGATGAGAAAAGGTTTTGCAAGCTATGGTGTGAGCTAAATATCTTAGAATCCTCGATTGTCCTGTGAATGGACACACATCCTAACATTTATGCATGTTGATGACTTAGATGTGCAACACACGAAGTAACATATATCTTCAATCAATGAAGACTTACCCTCTAAGTGTGAATACATTAACACATAATTTGACTTCGGAGTGCTACGATAATTGTGCGCCGTGTCTAGGTCTAATACTTTATATACGGTGGGTATCGCCACCACCAAACTTTCCTGAAGATTTTCATTTGGTGTCATGATTGCATTATCTCCACATTTGGTTTGTATTCAACATTGATTTGACTTCAAGGTTTATCTTCGCCATGCTGATTTGGTCTTTTCTGATATATATATTTATATGTGTTCTGTCCTCTATAACATTCACTTACAGCTATATCTTCAAATTTGCCATTTTCTGCGTCCCAATCTATTTGAACTGTACAAGTCAGATCCTAAGGAAAGTTACAACCAGCGCAAGACCAAAATATAATGGATCCGAAGATATTGGGATGAACAGTGGTTCAAGTACAACTTCGTCACTCCTGAATGTGCTGAGAAGAATGCTATTAAGCGCCCATGGGGCGATATTCTTTACAGGAATCTGCAACCCAAGTCGAAGCCTGAAGCTATCGCCCAAGGTTTCTATCCTTGCATGGTCCGAGGACCTCAGCCAGAAAGTGCCGACCCATCATCTCTTCTATGGTGTCGTGATGACAATCTCCTCAAGCGCAAATTTTAGTTCACAGAGGAGTCAGCTGCCAAGAACACGAAGGAACTCAGATTCCACTTCAACCCTGGTCTGTCTGCTCCAAGGCCGGATGGCACACGTGACACTAGTCCTAATGTCATCGGCCCCTTCAATAGCTTCGATGGGATCCTCTCCCATATTGCTGCTCAGAGGGCCACGATGGAACAATCTGCTGATGATGCAGACTCTGAGGATGCTTCTGCACCACCAAAGTAGAAGAAGAAGGCAAAAGCTTCAAAGCCCTTTGTCGCACCAAGAGCTTCGACTGTGAAGCCATTGAAGACTGCACCTCTTGAACCCAGTGTGCAGTCTGAAGACTTGTCTCGTGTCTCCAAGAAGACCAAGAAGACCAAGAAGATTTCAAGGCATGACCTGACTCCTACCGTCGTTCTGCGAAGTGAGGAAAACACCATTGATCTGTCAAGTGATGAAGATCTAGGTGATGAAGCTCTAGAGATGTTGATCAAGAGCAAGCAAGATCTAGAGATCTTCCATGATCTGCCTCTCTTTGATGCTGACATTCTGAACAACTTCATTGATGAATGGTTTGAGGACCAGAGCATCAACATTGATGATCTACAACTGGCAGTGGATATCAGCGTCACCTTTCATGGAGCCATTGCAAATGAACTTGCTCTGGCTTAGAAAATCATCAAGCTCAAGAACAAGATTGATTATGAGAAGGCACACTTCAAGAAGCACATGGCCGAGCTCAGTGTGGCTGATGTGCAAATCTTCAAGAAGATGATGAATAACCTCAAGGCCGAATTCAACAAGAAGCATGAAGAAGACAAAGGCTCACACGAGCGCATGAAGTACTATGCGCAGAAATATGTGCAAGCACACAATGAAGCTGAAAAGAGAAAGGATCTTTGGCGTCCTGGCATCGACCCCAAGATGGATGCCAAGAAAAAGAAGAAGTCTGCTGAAGCCATACCCGAAGCTCAACGACAAGAATGACCAAGCATAGTCTTCCCTGCTAGTATGACTGGCTCGAATCCAAAGGTCTCCTCAGCAGCTTCCGAGCAGAAGAAGACAAGGCAAGCCGAAGCCGAAGCCAGAAAGAGGAAGCTCAAAGACACCAATGATTGTGCTCCCTCCAAGAAGAAGTGGAAGACAAAGGTTTCAAAGTCTTCAAGGACCGAAAGTGAAGAAATTCCAGCTGCCTTGTGATTCATGAGCCTGCTTCCACAGAGGCTCCAGAAAGTGAAGATATTCCAGCTGTTGACCCCAACGCAGCTGAAGACATTGGTCATGAATACAATGTGAATGATGATGAAGTTCTTCCTCAGCTTGAACCCAAGTCGGTAGCATCGCCTGCTCTCACGAGTAGTGAACTTATTAGCATTGGTCGTCCATTGACGACAGTTGCTTAAGATGACTCATGGGTTCAGCAGCAATAACAAGACACCCCCATGCAAGACGAGACCCCACGTACTCCACCAGCTCAAGTCACCACTCTGGTGCTTGATGATGACAACTTCATGGACAGACCACTCCCTCTCCAAAGGCGGCGCCAGCTTTCCACAGGCTTCGCAAAGGCCTCAGGCCTCAGGTCTCCATGACACGCATTCTAGAAGAGGACGTGTAACACAACAACTCGGTAGCATGTCAAGTGTTCCCTAAAGCCACCTCTTCTGTGTCTGCTTCTGAGTCTGAAGCTAAAGCTGCTGAAGACATTCCAGCTGCATCTACCGAAGAAAAAGAAGAAGAGAAAGAAGATGAAAGAGAAGCCACACCCCCTGTTAGTGATCCAATCCAACCAGATAAGAATGTGATCGTGCCCGACCCTCCAGTTTTTGAAGAGATGGAGGTTGAAAACAATGAGGCTGCCACAAACAACGGCACTGAAGCCAATGACACTGTCATGGCTGAAGACAATGTGGAGCCTGAAGGCAATGCTGCAACTGACTCCATTGTGCAGCCAATCATCACTGATGATGTCGTTCCTCCACCAAGGCCTCATACTATGGAACACGCGTTCAATTGAGGTGAGTTGGTGACTGTTAGATGTCCTATCATGGTTCCACCCACTGCTCCCAGGCCGCAACATGATTATCATGTGGAGTAGAGGCCTCAAGTTCAGAAGCCTAAGCCAAGATTGCCAAGGCTTCCAAGTGATGCAACAACACAGGGCTCGTTCAATGTGCTCAGCTTTAGAGAGTACAACACCTTCTTTGACAGCGCCAAGAACCCGTACACGAATCCAAAGATATCCTCTGACAGGTTTTGTAGCCATCAGCAGCGAAGCTACTACTCTGGTATCTTATACAACCAGGACCAGAATTTTCCGCATAAGCGTCTGGATGGTGATGCTATGACTGGGCTGCCATGCCTCGAAGAGGCCCCTGATTGTTTTCAGGATGTTGGGCTGCTACCGTTTGTGACTGACAAGGAGCACTAGAATGAAGAACTTCTCCTCCAGTTCTATGCAACATTGCACATTCGAGGCTACAACAGGGATCCGAAGACTTGGGTCCTTGAGTGGATGACATGAGATATTCATCACGAAGCCAAAGCTCAGGACATCATTGAGCCTACCTCCCTGCCCACTCTAGGTGAGTTGTACGAATCTGGTTGTCAGCTTGATCTGAACGAACTGCAAAGCATCTTTTAGAAGCCAGAGCCCAACATGAGCCAAATGCTGAGCATGATGTAGCCATTGCCCCATGACACCGAATACCCCAAGGAATTCTTTGTTAAGGACCTTGAGTACTTGCCACGCACAATCAAAGGAGCCACGCGCCATCGCCTGTATCTTGGGTGGTGCTCAAGCCCCAGCCTCTCAGCATGTCTTCAAGCAAGTTGCTCATGAGGAGAATGTAGCTGTCGGTGTCAAAACCGGCGGATCTCGGGTAGGGGGTCCCTAACTGTGCGTCTAGGCCGGATGGTAACAGGAGGTAAGGGACACGATGTTTTACCCAGGTTCGGGCCCTCTCGATGGAGGTAAAACCCTACGTCCTGCTTGATTAATATTGATGATATGGGTAGTACAAGAGTAGATCTACCACGAGATCGAAGAGGCTAAACCCTAGAAGCTAGCCTATGGTATGATTGTTGTGATGTATGTCGTCCTACGAACCAAAACCCTCCTGTTTATATAGACACCGGAGAGGGTTAGGGTTGCACAAAGTTGGTTACAATGGTAGGAGATCTTCATATCCTTATTGCCAAGCTTGCCTTCCACGCCAAGGAAAGTCCCTTCCGGACACGGGACGGAGTCTTCAATCTTGTATCTTCATAGTCCAGGAGTCCGGCTGAAGGTATAGTCTGGCTATCCGAACACCCCAATCTAGGACTCTCTCAGTAGCCCCTGAACCCGGCTTCAATGACGACGAGTCCGGCGCGCAGATTGTCTTCGGCATTGCAAGGCAGGTTCCTCCTCCAAGTACTTCATAGAAGATTTTTAACACAAAGATAGTGTCCGGCTCTGCAAAATAAGTTTCCACATATTGCCAAAGAGAGAATAATATTTACACCAATCTAATCTGCTGACGTATTCCGTAGCGTGAGACACCACGGCCAAGCCTTTATCCGAGTCGTTTCATTATCCCACCTCAGCGCGTCATGCGAGGCGGTTTCCTTGGCACGTCTTGTTAAAGCAGAGATCGTGTCCCCTTATTCCGGGATTCTCATCAATATGGCCGTGGGTAACCCAACCGCGCCATTGATTACGACACTTGGAGATAAGCGAGTTTTACCAGGCTAGTGGGGACATGTAGTTGCGTCCACCCATATAAGGGGATAAGGATCCACCTTTTCACCTATGCCTTCTTCCTCCTTCGCCTATCTATTCTTGCGCACTCAAGCTCCAGCGCCCAAGTCCACACTCCCCACCTCAACCTTCTCCAGCCATGTCCGGAGCGGGAGGCAAGTGGATGGTCTCCTCCATCACGGAGGGACACATCAAAAAGCCGAGGAAGGCCGGATACCTATCTAACGACATCGCATACTGGCTTCCCGAAAAGGGGCAGCTCATCCCCACCCCTAGGCCCCATGAGAGGGTGGTGTTCCTCCCCCATTTCCTCCGTGGACTGGGCTTCCCTCTCCACCCATTTGTCCGGGGACTCATGTTCTACTACGGCCTGGATTTCCACGATCTGGCCCCGAACTTTGTCCTCAACATCTCGGCGTTTATTGTCGTGTGCGAGGCTTTCCTCCGCATCCGCCCCCATTTCGGCCTATGGCTCAAGACTTTCAACGTCAAGCCGAAGGTGGTGCGCGGCAACCAGGCGGAGTGCGGAGGCGCCATGGTGGGCAAGATGGCCAATGTCCTATGGCTCGAGGGCTCCTTTGTGGAGACCCTGAAGGGGTGGCAATCGGGGTGGTTTTATATCACCGAGCCACGCGACGCCGAATGGGTCACACCCCCCGAGTTTTGATCCGGACCCCCTACGCGGCACACCTCCTGGAAGGAGACGGGCCTGTCGTGGGGTAAGAAAGGAGAGCTGACCGGACTCCAAACATGCATCCAAACCCTGGTGGACAAGAAGCTCAAACTTGTCAACGTAGTCCAGGTTATGCTCATCCGCCTGATCCTCCCGTGTAAACAATGGGCTTTCAACCTGTGGGAGTTCGACCCGGCGCGGCACCAAACTCTGAGCAGACTCTTCGACATGACGTACGAAGATGCCTGGAAGGTGCTTTTGAAGGGCATCGAGGCTCCAGCATCCTCTACCGAGGATCGCGGGTTCAGTGCGCAGCGTCATGCTCTCGCGGTAAGCTGTTTTTTCCTTTTATAGGGTATCAGTTTTTCATAGTTCAACTCCATGCGGGATCTAAGCTCCCTTACCTTTGACAGGATTGGCAGGTGACGTCCGGACAGATCAACTGTCCGGCTCCTTTGCCCGAAGGCCTAGCGGACGCTCGCTTGGCGAAGCTGCTGGTTCTGGCACCCTATGTGGTGCCGGAGAAGAAGGCCGCGAAAAAGGCCACGGGGACTCGAAAGAGTGCCCGGCGCCAGGAGGTGTCGGATCCATCATCCGACGGTTCCGAGGCGCATTCCTCCCGTGAAGACGAGGAGGAAGAAGAAGAGACCTCTCCTCCTCCAGCGGGAGGAGAGAAGAAAGGAAGGCCGCCCTCTCTGGGGAGGCTGGAGGGTCCAAGAAGGGGAAAACCCTTCCTCCGGACTACTCCACCGACGCCGACGATGGCGGAGAGGAGTGGCAGCCCAGGGCCAAGCCCCTGGCAAAATCGTAAGTATCCGGATACCAGAGTAATTCATAGTATTCTTTTATTGCACAGCTTTCCCTTACACCGAACATGTTTATGCAGCCCACCCAAAGACCGGCTCGACGCGTCGTCGAGCGGTTCACTGGACTCGTCGGATGTGAACTCGCTTCCGAGGCTACCTCCCCCCACCCTACGGACGACACCGAAGTGTTGTCCCAACAGGTTCCAAGCCGGGAGGAGGTGGTCCTGGAGGCGCCGCAAGGCGACCTCCCGGACTCCAGGAGTAAAGGGGATGAGACCCCCCAGGGCTCCAAGTCCGGCCCTAGGCCGGACACTGCTCCGGAACCTTCAAAGGTTCCAGAGTCCGGCGGGCGACCTCCTTCCAAGAGGAGCCAGCCCACTGTGCCGGCGACCCAACCGGAGGCGCCGGACAATCTGTTGGAGGCGCTCCAAGGCGCCTCCATCGACAAGGGGCACCGCACTATTATGAGTGCGGTGATCCAGAAGGATCAGTCTGCCAAAAGCGGGCTGACTGAAGCTTGTACTAGCCTGTTAACAGGCTTTGAGGTAAGTAAAGAATGAATAAATAATATTACCGCATAGACAGTAGCCCCTAATGCTCTGTTTGGCATTCGGAAAGAAAAGCCGAATAGAGGATCAAATAAAATTCGCAGGAGTCTAACAAAAATGAGTCAATATGCGCATGCATGCTTCTCTACTTGCGTCCGCCGCACTGACTGCGGTGGTGGACACGCTAAGGCAGAACCTCGCGTAGTCCGAGCAAGAGCTCGGGCGTGCCAAGAAGCAGCTCGAGGACAATGAAGGTAAGAAATACCTTGTTTAAATATATATTAAAATGTGCAATTGCAAAAAATGACAGGATTATCGTGGCTATTGTAGGGGCCACGTCTGAGGTGGCGACCCTTAAGCAAGCGCTGGTCGAGGCCGAGAAGAGGGCGGCCTCGGAGCGCACCGAGCGGGAGAAGTATGAGGCCGAGGTTGGCAAGGTACGGCAAGAGCTCCAGGCTCTCATGGAAAAACATGAGAGTTTGGAGCTTGACTCAAAGACGCGAGCGTCCGAGCTCGCGGTGGCTATTGAAAATGCCAAGTCTTCCAAGGCCGAATCCCAGAAGACCCTCCAGGAGTTGGATGAGGTGAAGAAGATAGCGGCGGGTAAGGCATTCTTTATGCAAAGCAAACACATAACCGTGAGTACTTGTTACTTACCCAAATCCGGAGCTCTCCAGGAGCATTCACAGATATTCCCCGGAGTGTGTCCGATGCCGCTGCATTCTATCGAGCCGAGGAGGGCAGCTCGACAGAGAAGGTGTTCTGGTCTCAGTATGCTGAGGCCGGACATCCCGTGCCCCTGAGCGACCAGCTGAAGCAACTGGTCGAGCTCCACAAGGCGGCCGAACAGGCCATGAAGGGCCTCATTGTTCGGCTGTGGCCTGGAGGGGCTCTGCCTGGGAGCTATTTCGGGCTGGTGCGGCGGCTGGTGGAGGCCTGTCCAAGGCTCGAACAGTGACCAGCTCCCGTAGGGCCCTTGCCCGTGCTAAGGTGCACTGGGGCAAGCTGGATGCTGAGAAGCTTGTGAAGGACGGGCCACCACCGGGGAAAGAGCATCGCAAGCCCGATAATTACTATAAGGATGTTCTGAAGGGTGCCTGCCTTGTGGCGGATGAATGTTCTAGGGATGTAATTTTTGAGTGAAACTTGCTCGTTTTGTCCTGTGCGCTGAAAACTTGTTCATATGCGCTAAGCAATGCTGTTGGAATTTAAAATATTACCTTCTGTGCAGCTGTTTATCAATTCTGAGAGATGGCGAGTCGTCGGCTTCTGCCCCCGTGCCGCTAGTGCTGGGGTGTTCGGGGATAAACCTGAGAGCTCTTTTTCCCATGTTTGGGTCCTTCGAGGGAGGCGTTCAGCCCAACGAACAAGGCAATCGGACTATAATGCGTGAACACTCTCACTTAGCCATAGAATTCTATAATTTTAAATTTCGGCGAAGCCCCTGGTATTTGAAAGACCGAGTTCAAGGCACTATCCACGCCTTGGCCGGACAGAGCCGGCTCCTCGCCCTAAGCGGCATAAGTCTTTAGGGACTCGAAAAACCTCTCGAATAGTGACCAGCTCTCGCTTCATCATAACAGTCAGTTTTAGCTTTCTCCACTGAGGTGCTCGACCCAGCTCAACTGGGGCACAATCGCAGTGGTTCTCCTAGTGCTACCTTAGCCGATATAGCGGAACGTAAGGCACCAAAACATAGGAGCCGGGCAAACCCAACTATTGACCCAAGACATGATTCGGAGCCGATGCATATAATGCTATAAGTTCGGGGTGCCGCACTTGTTAAAGTGTTCGGACTTCTCACACCATATTGAGGGGTGCTAAAGCCCCTGGCGTATTTTGGCTGTACCAACGTGTACGGGTGCAACATGTCATTAAGGAACATATATAAAGAAAAAAGGTAATGCAAAAATAGACGAAAGCCATGCATTGTTTATTAAAAAGGGCTGCGATCAAAGCAGAACGATACTAATAATGCGATAAGTGGAAGGTTGGACTAGTTAACATGTCCGTTCCAGGGGCAAGCTGCAGAATAGTATGCGGAACAGGTATAATGCTCGTGATAGAGACCACCTGGGAGTTCCGTAATGCGGCGTGGCTTGTCTGCTTCCCTGGTTCTTGCATCGTTTGTGCGGCAATTGAACTGCCGAACAGGCCTTCCGAAGGATGGAGTCCTGAAAGTAAGAGAAAATTAAAAAATTGGCAGCCCCTGGTATGGTTTATGCCGTGTTTTGGGCGTGCCGTGATGGTGCCCCTAGGATTCCTTTTGAATGGCTTTTTCCGCTGACCGGATTTAGAGCCTCTGAATCCGGCATTAACTGTCGTATCCTCAGCATTGTCGCCGTTAATGCGGCGCTTCTGCTTGTTGCGATGCGACCTGCCACCACTGTCCCTAGTGTCCGAATTACCAGGGTTCTTGGTCATATTGTTGCTACGAGCAAGCCAGCTGTGTTCTCCCGCGCAAAAGCGGGTCATGAGTGTCGTGAGTGCTGCCATAGATTTCGGCTTTTCCTGTCCAAGGTGCCGGGCCAGCCACTCGTCACGGATATTGTGCTTGAAGGCTGCTAGGGCCTCAGCGTCCGGACAGTCGACTATTTGATTTTTCTTTGTTAGGAATCGTGTCCAGAATTGCCTGGCCGATTCCTCTGGCTGCTGAATTACGTGACTTAGGTCATCGGCGTTTGGGGGTCGCACATAAGTGCCCTGGAAATTGTCGAGGAATGCGGCTTCCAGGTCCTCCCAACAACTGATTGATCCTGTTGGCAAGCTGTTAAGCCAATGCCGAGCTGGTCCTTTAAGCTTGAGTGGGAGGTATTTGATGGTGTGGAAATCATCGCCGCGGGCCATGTGGATATGAAGGAGATAATCCTCGATCCATACCGCAGGATCTATTGTGCCATCATATGATTCGATGTTTACGGGTTTGAAACCCTCGGGGATTTGATGATCCATTATTTCATCTGTAAAGCATAGTGGGTGTGCGGCGCCTCTGTACTGGGCTATATCATGACGTAGCTCCAATGAGCTTTGTCTACTGTGTTCGGCCCTGCTGAATTTGTGGTCGGCATGACAGTTAACGTCTCGAGCCGTGGGGCGCCCACGCGATCCGTGGATCGATCTTGTTTGCCTTGCCTTGTCCTCCAACATGTCTCGTAAGTCCGGCGCATATTCCCGTGCCTTGGTACGGGGTGCGGCTTGACTGGAAGGCCGGGAGGCCTCTCTGTCGCGGCCACGAGGTGGCTGATCGGCCGCATCAAGTGCTTCCTCCTCTAATCGGGGTAGCAACCTGCGCTTTGGGTAGCTCTTGGAGGGGCGTTCGAGTTTATGCTCTTCGGCTGCAAGGACTTCAGTCCATCTGTCGACTAGCAAATCTTGATCAGCTCTAAGATGTTGCTGTTTTTTCTTGAGGCTTCTTGCCGTGGCCATAAGCCTGCGTTGAAAACGCTCTTGCTCGACGGGATCCTCTGGCACAACGAATTCGTCGTCGTCGAGGCTTGCCTCGTCTTCGGAGGGAGGCATATAATTATCGTCCTCGACCTCTCTGTCTGCCGCTCTCTCATGAGGGCTGTTTTCTCCATCCTCCTGTGCTAAATCTTGCTGGAGGGGGTTTTCTTCGACACTTTCCGGAGTATTATTATCTCCTGCGCTGGAATCATCGTATTTGTTTTGGCGGGATTTTGAGCGGCGCCGCTGACGCCGACGCTTAGGCTGTTTCTTGGAGGGGTCATCCTCCGCTGTTCCATCGCCATCTCCCTCTTTTGGGGTGTCCACCATGTATATGTCATATGACGAGGTGGCTTTCTAGGGCCTGGTAGGCGCTGGTTCTTCATCATCTCCTTCATCGGCGTCCATACCGTCGATGTCTTCGGAGTCGAAGTCGAGCATGTCGGTTAAGTCGTCGACAGTGGCTACAAAGTGGGTGGTGGGTGGGTTTTGAATTTCTTCATCATCCGTACCCCAACCTTGCTGACCGTAGTCCGGCCAGGGCTCTCCTGATAAAGAGAGAGACTTCAGTGTCTTCAGGATATCGCCGAAAGGTGAGTGCTGAAAGATGTCTGCGGCAGTAAACTCCATGATCGGCGCCCAATCGGATTCGATCGGCAGGGGCGCGGAGGGTTCGGAGTCCGGAGAGGAGTCCGGCTCCTTGGAGTCACGAGTCTCGCAGAGTACGGGGCTGGTGCTCGGCTCAATCGCCGTTGGGATCGCAGCCCCCGAGGTAGCGTCCAACCGCCCATCCTCGATCAGCGCAGTTGGCTCTGAATTAAGGGTCGGAGCTGATGCGGGTGCGGCCTCCAGGGCGCTGTTCGGCGGCAGAGCTAGATCATGCTCGTCGGGACAGTGCGGCGCGCTCGGCAGTGGCTCGAATCCGTCGAAGATCAAGTCCCCATGGATGTCAGCCGTGTAGTTTAAACTTCCAAATCTGACCTGATGGCCAGGGGCGTAGCTTTCGATCTGCTCCAGACGGCCAAGTGAATTGGCCCATAGTGTGAAGCTGCCGAAGATGAAGATCTGTCCGGGGAGGAAGGTCTCACCCTGGACTGCATCGTTATTGATGATCGTAGGAGCCATCGAGCCTGACGGCGACGACACATAGGAACTCTCAATGAAAGCACCAATGTCGGTGTCAAAACCGGCGGATCTCGGGTAGGGGGTCCCTAACTGTGCGTCTAGGCCGGATGGTAACAGGAGTCAAGGGACACTATGTTTTACCCAGGTTCGGGCCCTCTCGATGGAGGTAAAACCCTACGTCCTGCTTGATTAATATTGATGATATGGGTAGTACAAGAGTAGATCTACCACGAGATCGAAGAGGCTAAACCCTAGAAGCTAGCCTATGGTATGATTGTTGTGATGTATGTCGTCCTACGGACCAAAACCCTCCAGTTTATATAGACACCGGAGAGGGTTAGGGTTACACAAAGTCGGTTACAATGGTAGGAGATCTTCATATCCGTATCGCCAAGCTTGCCTTCCACACCAAGGAAAGTCCCTTCCGGACACGGGACGGAGTCTTCAATCTTGTATCTTCATAGTCTAGGAGTCCGGCTGAAGGTATAGTCTGGCTATCCGAACACCCCCTAATCCAGGACTCCCTCAGCAGCCCTTCCCAGGCTCGAGGCCACGCACCCGCTCAGGTGGTCCAAGTGCGCCATCACCTTTAGCTCGACGGCCTAGCTCAAGTGCGCCATCACCTTCAGCTCGGCGGCCTAGCTCAAGTGCGCGGCAACTGTCGGCACCCTCCCGATGCTCTGCTCACCCGTCATCAGCAACATTCAAGTCACCAAGACCCTCATCGACGGTGGCGCATGGCTCAATGTCCTGTCCCTCGAGACATTCGTCAGCCACCTGGTGCCATATGATCAGCTCTAGCCTACCAAGCCTTTCTCAAGAGTGACCAACGGCTCCACCACCCCGATAGGGCAGGCCCGCCTCCCTGTCACCTTCGGCCGGCGTGACAACTACCGCACCGAGCTCATCGACTTCGACATCGCCCACATCCTGATGAGGACATCAATACCATTGTTACACCCACAGCCCCTACTGTTACATATATTGGACCAATTACTAGATCTCGCGCACGCCAATTAAATTACCAGGTACTTTCGTTTCTTGGTAATGATTCTAATGTTCATGAGATTATGATGCTGCCTAAATTGGATACATTTGTTTTGCTTACAAATGAAGGGCCTAGTTTGGAGAAGGATGAACATTGGAGCAAGAACACGCATGGAGTTGATGGCATGCGCAAGGGGATCAAGAACGGAGTTACAAGTGATGATTTCAGGACTTTGAAGCCGCCATAAGGAGTGCATGAATCCTTGGACGAAATATACAAGATGCCACTTCATAATATTCGTCCATAGGCTATTCTAGGTGCTGCGTCACCTTATTAATGGGCCAGGCCCATGTAATTTCGAAATACTTAAGTATAGGCTATTTTTAGAGTCCGTCTGTGTGGGGAAACAAGAGTTAGGGTTGGTTTCGGACCCCACCCTCAAGGGCCACGAAATTCCCCCCTCTTCCTCCATATATACAGCCCTTAGGGCATCGTTTAGACTTTGGGTTTTGTTTAGATTAAAAGTTCGCCATAGCTGCAACTTCGCGTACTTCGTTTGTGTCCAACGACCAAACCAAGACGTCACAGAACCCCACCTTGATCAATAAAGCTTTCATCTTATAGTCGCAATATCCCGATTGCAATCTCAGTTTCTTGCTTGTTCTTCGTTTGCTCGCAGGAAATAGACCCTCGTGGTCAGGTTGATCGTGCTCCGGCGTGGTCAATAACCCTCGGAAGTTGGTTTAGCGATTGCTAAGGCGCGACGTCTCGCACGTTCGTAGTCGAATCGTCAAGGTCGACTCCCACAGAAAATGATAGCCACCATCTCATCGAAACATCGGGACACCTTAGCCTCTATCAAGTGGTATCAGATTTCCAGGTTGCTCGGTGAGATTTTTACAGTTTTTCGTAGATTAGATCGAGTCTGTTCTTCATACCTACAGTCCACGAAAAAAAAGCCACACAAAAAAATTAGGGTTAGTTCATCATATCCGAACCAATCTGAGCCTTTGCATAATCTTTTTAGGCTTTTTGCTTTGTTGAATTTGCGGTTGCATCATCATGTCAAGTTGCTGGTCTTAGAGTCTAGTCTTTTAGAGTTTCGAGTTCTGGTCATAAGTTGTCACGCCGCCGCCGCACCATCATCATCGCCCATCTACCACTTTTGCATATCCGCCACCGCTCTGAATCCATATCCATATACCACTACCAATCCGTATCCATATACCACCACCAATCTCTATCCATATACCACCACCGCTACCATATACCACCACCGCTGCCATATACCACAACCATATATCCACCACCAATCTGAGTTCTTCTCATATTAGGTTTGTTCTTGAGATCAATCTAAATTCCGAGTCGTGTTTCCTTGCCTGCGTAGGTCTCGAAAAAAAAAGAGTCTGGAGACCCCCGGGCAGTTTTTAGGCCAAAATTTTCACGGGCAAATTTTTTTCCCTATCCTATTTTTAGGCTTTTCTGAGTCTTTTGAGCCACGTGCCATCATAGTGATTTTTTGTCGCACTTTTTCGTCGTCGCTGCCCTGATTTTCAAAAAAAAAAGTGAAAAAAATAAATTTCGTGCCCATCCTATCAGTTTGACGAGGGAAGAGTTTTGAGACACTCGCCATTATAGTGATTTTTCGCAAAAAAAAAGAGGAGCGCAAAAAAAGGAGCGCAAAAAAAACCGAAAAAAAAGTTCCAGAGTGTGCTTTTCCCTTATTTACGTGCAGCGCCGTGATTTTTTTAGTGTTCTAGGCTCGCGTCTCTAGCACGGTCTAGCCTAGGACCAGCACAGTACCGTCGTTGAGCGTTTATTCAACTTTGCATCTCTAAATTGATTATTGCTGACCCTTTTTGCTACCATACTATAAGCCTTCCCAGCTCCACATACATCTACGTCGTGAGTTTGACTCTCCCTGGCAATCGCTCTATCCAAGCTTTTGAGAGTTTTTGACTACAACGGTTGCCGATCACCGCCTGCTGCTGGGTAAGAACTGGTAAGAATTTGAGATTTGCTTGACGGATTTGTGACACCCGCCACCACCACCACTTGTTAGTAGTCTGTAGGATCATATTCTTGTGTTTCTATTGCTCCTAACCATGCCAGGATCACAAGCCGACGAGACTGACTGGGAGAACTTGACGAACAAGGAGCTTCATGATACGTTTCAGCAAATGATGAATGGACAGGTGCAAGATGTGATAAACAGATTTGAAGAGGCCATGGAGAGGATAGATGGCATGGAGAAGACGTTTGAAACAAAGCTCGATAACAAGTTTGCTGAATTGCTTTCGCGTTTTCCACCACCACCACCGGCTGCTCCTGCCGCACCTCTGCAACAACACCGACTACCTCCACGTCGGGAAACAGCCCTCCGCCGAGCGAGCCGTGTCCCTCTTCAGTCGGGCCAAACTGCTGGTGCTGCTGTTGATACTTCTGTGGCTCCTACTGCTGATGTGGAGGAGGATGCTTATGTGGGAGATTATGAGGATGAGGTTGATCAAAATCAGAACTACGTGCCACCAACAGCACAGCAACCACCAGGTCGTCCACATGCAAATAATGGCAATGGTAGGGCTCACCCTCAGGTACGAGATCATGACCATCTCCCTAAACTAAAATTGAATATTCCACCATTTGAGGGTAGATATGTTCCTTATATATATCTTACTTGGGAGTTAGAAACTGAACAACGATTTACATGTTTACAATATCCCGAGGAGAGACGTGTTCCTGCTGCTGTTTGTGCTTTCATTAGTTTTGCATGTGTTTGGTGGTCTGAGCATTGTAGATTATATCCTATTCCGGCTACTTGGGCTGCTTTGAAAACTGCTATGCGTACTCGTTGGGTTCCACCATATTATCAACGTGAATTACTTCAAAAATTGCAGCGCTTAAGACAGGGAAAAAATTCTGTAGAAGAATATTATCAGGAATTACAAACTGGCATGATTAGATGTGGTATTGTTGAGGAGAATGAAGCTATGCTTGCACGTTTTATGGGTGGATTAAATAGAGAGATTCAGACGATTCTATAGTATAAGGAGTATACTAATATCACTCGTTTATTCCATCTTGCTTGTAAAGCTGAACGTGAAGTGCAGGATCGACAGGCATTGGCGCGGACTAACTTTTCTGTAGGTCGACCTTCATCATGGACACCACATGCATCATCTACTTCCACACGTTCTGCTACACCGGCGCCTCCGTCGGCTACCACCTCCAACCGTGATACAATAAAGCAGGCACAATCACCACTATCTGCCAAGAGCACACCTTCTGGGCCTGCAAAGAGCTCTTCTTCATCCAGGGCATCAACAGGGCAAACACATGATATTATTTGTCGACGTTGCAAGGGTGGAGGTCATTATGCGAGAGAATGCCCATCTAAGCATGTGATGATTGTTACTGAGGATGGTGGGTATGAGTCCGCTAGTGACTATGATGAGGAGACTTTGGCTCTTATTACACGTGACGAACACGGTGGAGACGATTCTGATCATGAGACGCAATACATGGCTCCTGAAGATGCTGACAGGTATGAATGTTTAGTTTCTCAACGTGTTTTGAGTGTGCAGGTTACACAAGCTGAGCAAAATCAGAGGCATAATTTGTTCCATACAAAGGGAGTTGTGAAGGAACGTTCTGTTCGCGTGATCATAGATGGAGGGAGCTGCAATAACTTGGCTAGCATGGAGATGGTGGAGAAGCTATCTCTCACCACAAGACCACATCCACATCCTTACTACATCCAATGGTTCAACAACAGCGGCAAGGTTAAGGTAACACGTACTGTTCGTGTGCATTTTAGTATCTCTACATATGCTGATTATGTTGATTGTGATGTGGTACCTATGCAAGCATGTTCCTTATTACTTGGTAGACCATGGCAATTTGATAAAAATTCTGTACACCATGGTAGAAACAATCAGTATACTCTTGTTCATAACGATAAAAATATTACTTTGCTTCCTATGACTCCTGATTCCATTTTGAAAGATGATATTAATAGAGCTAATAAAGCAAAACAGGAGACAAATAAGAGTGAAAATCAGATTGTGGCAAAAGAATTTGAGCACCAAATGAAGCCTAATAATAAACCATCTACTGTTGTTTCTGAAATTAAATTGAAAAGTGCATGTTTACTTGCCACCAAATCTAATATTGATGAGCTAGATTTTAGCAAATCTGTTTGCTATGCTTTTGTGTGCAAAGAGGCATTATTTTCATTCGAGGACGTGCCTTCCTCTTTGCCCCCTGCTGTCACTAACATTTTGCAGGAGTTCGCTAACGTCTTTCCACAAGACGTGCCACCGGGATTACCACCTATTCGAGGGATTGAGCATCAAATTGACTTAATTCCCGGTGCTTCGCTACCCAACCGTGCACCATACCGTACCAATCTAGAGGAGACAAAGGAGATTATGCGTCAAGTACAAGAACTTCTCGACAAAGGTTATATACGCGAATCCCTTAGTCCTTGTGTTGTTCCTATCATTTTAGTGCCGAAAAAGGATGGTACGTCGCGTATGTGCGTTGATTGTAGAGGTATTAATAATATTACTATTCGTTATCGTCATCCTATTCCTAGGCTAGATGATATGCTTGATGAATTGAGTGGCTCTACAATATTCTCCAAAGTTGATTTGCGTAGTGGATACCATCAAATTCGTATGAAATTGGGTGATGAATGGAAAAAAGCATTTAAAACTAAGTTTGGATTATATGAGTGGTTAGTCATGCCTTTTGGGTTAACTAATGCACCTAGTACTTTCATGAGGTTAATGAACGAAGTTTTACGTGCTTTCATTGGACGATTTGTGGTAGTTTACTTTGATGACATATTGATTTATAGCAAATCTTTGGAGGAACATTTGGAACATTTACGTGCTGTTTTTATTGCTCTACGTGATGCACGTTTGTTTGGAAACCTTGGAAAGTGCACCTTTTGCACCAACCGAGTATCTTTTCTTGGCTATGTTGTTACTCCATAGGGAATTGAAGTTGATAAAGCCAAGATTGAAGCTATTGAGAGTTGGCCGCAGCCCAAAACGGTCACACAAGTGAGGAGTTTCCTTGGCCTCGCTGGTTTCTATAGGCGTTTTGTGAGAGATTTCAGCACCATTGCTGCACCTCTCAACGAGCTTACAAAGAAGGATGTGCCTTTTGTTTGGGGTACCGCACAGGAAGAAGCCTTCACGGTTTTGAAAGATAAGTTGACACATGCTCCTTTACTCCAACTTCCTAATTTCAATAAGACTTTTGAGCTTGAATGTGATGCTAGTGGAATTGGATTAGGAGGTGTGTTATTACAAGATGGAAAACCTGTTGCATACTTTTCTTAAAAATTGAGTGGGCCTAGTCTGAACTATTCTACTTATGATAAAGAATTATATGCTCTTGTTCGGACCTTAGAAACATGGCAACATTATTTATGGCCCAAGGAATTTGTTATACATTCTGATCATGAATCTTTGAAACACATTAAAAGTCAAGCAAAACTGAACCGTAGACATGCTAAATGGGTTGAATTCATTGAGACTTTCCCTTATGTCATTAAACACAAGAAGGGTAAAGAAAATGTTATTGCTGATGCCTTGTCTCGTCGTTATACTGTGCTTTCACAACTTGACTTTAAAATATTTGGTTTGGAGACCATCAAAGATCAATATGTTCATGATGCTGAATTTATAGATGTATTGCAGAATTGTAAGGAAGGGAGAACTTGGAACAAGTTCGTTCTTAACGATGGATTTGTATTTCTGCTAACAAGCTATGCATTCCAGCTAGCTCCGTTCGTCTTTTGTTGTTGCAGGAGGCGCATGGAGGAGGATTAATGGGACACTTTGGCGTCAAGAAGACGGAGGATATACTTGCTACACATTTCTTTTGGCCAAAGATGAGACGGGATGTTGAGCGTTTTGTTGCTCGCTGCACTACATGTCAAAGAGCTAAGTCACGACTCAATCCTCATGGTTTATATATGCCTTTGCCTGTACCTAGTGTTCCTTGGGAGGATATATCTATGGACTTTGTTTTAGGTTTACCTCGAACAAAGAAGGGGAGGGATAGCATATTTGTTGTCGTGGATAGGTTCTCGAAAATGGCACACTTTATACCATGTCATAAAAGCGATATGCTGTTAATGTTGCTGATTTGTTCTTTCGTGAAATTATTCGCTTACATGGTGTGCCAAATACTATTGTTTCAGATCGTGATACTAAATTTCTTATCCACTTTTGGAGATGTTTATGGGCTAAGTTGGGGACTAAGCTGCTTTTTAGTACTACTTGTCACCCCCAAACTGATGGACAAACTGAAGTAGTCAATAGAACATTGTCTACTATGCTTAGGGCTGTTTTGAAGAATCACAAGAAAATGTGGGAAGAATGCTTGCCTCATATTGAATTTGCTTATAATCGCTCATTGCATTCTACTACTAAGATGTGCCCTTTTGAAATTGTGTATGGTTTCCTACCTCGTGCACCTATTGATTTGTTGCCTCTTCCATCTTCAGAGAAGGTTAATTTTGATGCTAAAGAATGTTCTGAATTGATTTTAAAAATGCATGAGTTAACTAAGGAAAACATTGAGCGTATGAATGCTAAATATAAACTTGCTGGAGATAAGGGTAGAAAACATGTTGTGTTTGCGCCTGGAGATCTTGTTTGGTTACATTTGCGTAAAGATAGATTTCCTAATCTGCGCAAATCAAAGCTAATGCCACGCGCTGATGGTCCTTTTATGGTGTTAGAGAAAATAAATGATAATGCATATAAACTTGAGCTACCTGTAGATTTTGGGGTTAGTCCCACTTTTAACATTGCAGATTTGAAAGCTTATTTGGGTGAGGAAGATGCGCTTCCGTCGAGGACGACTTCATTTCAAGAAGGGGAGGATGATGAGGACATCAATACCATTGTTACACCCACAGCCCCTACTGTTACATATACTGGACCAATTACTAGAGCTCACGCACGCCAATTAAATTACCAGGTACTTTCGTTTCTTGGTAATGATTGTAATGTTCATGAGATTATGATGCTGCCTAAATTGGATACATTTGTTTTGCTTACAAATGAAGGGCCTAGCTTGGAGAAGGATGAACATTGGAGCAAGAACACGCATGGAGTTGATGGCATGCGCAAGGGGATCAAGAACAGAGTTACAAGTGATGATTTCAGGACTTTGAAGCCGCCATAAGGAGTGCATGAAGCCTTGGACGAAATATACAAGATGCCACTTCATAATATTCGTCCATAGGCTATTCTAGGTGCCGCGTCACCTTATTAATGGGCCAGGCCCATGTAATTTCGAAATACTTAAGTATAGGCTATTTTTAGAGTCCGTATGTGTGGGGAAACAAGAGTTAGGGTTGGTTTCGGACCCCACCCTCAAGGGCCACGAAATTCCCCCCTCTTCCTCCATATATACAGCCCTTAGGGCGTCGTTTAGACTTCGGGTTTTGTTTAGATTAAAAGTTCACCATAGCTGCAACTTCGCGTACTTCGTTTGTGTCCAACGACCAGACCAAGACGTCACAGAACCCCACCTTGATCAATAAAGCTTTCATCTTATATTCGCAATATCCCGATTGCAATCTCAGTTTCTTGCTTGTTCTTCATTTGCTCGCAGGAAATAGACCCTCGTGGTCAGGTTGATCGTGCTCCGGCGTGGTCAATAACCCTTGGAAGTTGGTTTAGCGATTGCTAAGGCGCGACGTCTCGCACGTTCGTAGTCGGATCGTCAAGGTCGACTCCCATAGAAAATGATAGCCACCATCTCATCGAAACATCGGGACACCTTAGCCTCTATCACATCCACCTGCCGTACAACGCCATCCTTGGGTATCCAGCCTTGGCCAAGTTTATGGCAGTGACACACCACGGCTACAACGTCCTCAAGATGCCAGGGAGTGGCGGCGTCATCTCGGTCGCCTGCAAGGAAAGAGACGCAGTGTGCTCCCTCGAGTGTGCTTACCAGGCTGCAGAAGCTGAATACCCCGACAACGAAGGCACCCTATTCCCTCCTGAGGCCAACCCCAAGAAGAAGAAGTAGCTACCTCGTCAAGGGCCTCAAGAGGGCGACATCTCCAGCGACACCACCTTAGGACCTGCGCCCGCAGATGGGGCGCCTCCTTCCCTTGCATAGGAGGGCGGCGCTCTCCTCGGGCTGGGCTCGGGGGCTCTCTTCTGGAGGGCCTCAAACCTAGCCATCGTCACGAGGGAGGCGCTCAGGCACCATGTGGAGGCGTGCTTCGCTGCACGTTTCCCTCAAGAGGACATGAGGCGTGGAACGCCTTGTGCTCAGGAGTTCATCACCAAGGTGATCCAGGAGGTTCAAGAGGCAAGGACCATACATGGCGACCGTCGCCCACCATCCAGCGCAGCTCTCCACCCTAGCGAGGACTACGGGCTGCGCGACTGCGTCGACGTTCCAGGGCTCAACAGGGCTGCATCTCAGCAACGTTTCTGTCCTTCGCGCGTTGGGCGGTGCAAGGTTCCCCCTCATGGCTACGTTCGCATGCCTCTCGGCCTGCCGAACACGGCTGTCACCTTCCAGCGCCACCCATGGAGCATTCTGGCGGCTCGGGAGGCCAGGCATCACGCTGTCCTGGCGGAGATCGCAACAGTTTTTCAGGAGCCACCTGGGCCTGCGGATCCTCCCGAGGCTTAGGACCCTAGCGGCTCGTGAGGAGAAACTTCTCCGGCGCGTCTTCAGCTGCCCCGACACCACCCCAGCACGGTATCAGGTGACTCTTTCCAGTTCATTCACTGAGGGGCGCCCTTCGAACAGCATTATCCCCAAGTCGCATGGGCCTATCCCTGCGGCGTGTATCCTTTTGCATCTTTAGCCTACTCTATTGGGAGCGTCTCACGGGCTTCATCACCCCCAGGCCGCTCAGGTCCGTCCCAGTGGCATGTATTGTTCTTGCATCCATCTGAACTAGCTTACCCTCTTGAATGAATTGTCTTACGATTATCACCTGCCTGTCTAGTACTTTGATACCATGAATGTTGCACGTCCTTGCAAGCCCGCCCGCGACCGCCCCATGATTAAGGACTGGCACGACGTCTGTGCTCGGGTCCGTCCCTGCAGCGTCGCCAAACCCAAGGGGCTGAGCTCTGGCTCGCGGGCTCGCTCCCGTGTACGTCACCTCCCATGGCCCTTGGTGCCTTGTTCTCGCAAGGGCTAATCGTGGACGGACAAGCCAGGGCGCGCGAGCCAGTGCCCCTCCACCACGGGAGCTGCGCGTCGGTCGTATTTCTTTAGGATTTTCGCATGAGAAGACTAGGCACGACGTCTGTGCTTGGGTCCGTCCCTGTAGCATCGATAAACCCAATGACTGAGCTCTGTCTGGCTGGCCGGCCCCGTTCATGTCACCTCCTGGGGTCATTGGTGTTTGGCCTTCTCATGTGATCACCTCAGGAGATTCGTCCTGCGCAGGTTGCCTAACCATCTCGCAGGGCCATCGCAGCCATAAAGAATCAAGACCAGGTGCAACCCACCTTGAGGTAGGGCCTCGTGAGTCCCGCGCTGGCTCACGAGTGCCAAGACAGACCTCGTCTAGCCCTGGCGTGCAGGCCACGTGTCAGGGCAGGGCTATACACGCCCCGGGGGCTCCACTCAGAGGGAGCCCTCAACCACGCACCAGTGGAAGCACCATGCTGTCAGTCGACACAGTCGAGGAGTGGCTATGCCCGTGCAAGTGTGGAAGCGCTATGCTCCGCGCTGGTGATAAACAACTGAGGGCGGCCCCTTGGTCGCATTAACCTCAGGGAGCTATCCGACTTAGTGTCCAGCCTGACCGCAGCGCTTTCCCCTCGGGAGAGTCGCACGAGGGGGCTGTGCACAGGGGCTACGCTCAGGTCACACCTAGCGTACACCGCCCTGCCAGGTCCCTCGGACCTGGTCGTCGCACGCCCCTCCCGAGTGGGCCCTCGGCGAGGACAGGTATGAAGGTTTGTTTGCGTGTCAAGGGGGACTCCTGGGCATCGTGACTCAGGAGACTAACTGGCCACATAGCCCCTCACCCCTTGGTCCCGTCCTGGTGATCCGGACGGTCCAACGACGGCTGAGGTATGCACGGGGTCGGGCTCTGCCGACATAGAACACTAAGGCCTACTTCTGCATCTCCTCTTCGTGGGTTGTTTGCGCGTCAAGGGGACTCCTGAGCATCGCGACTCAGGAGCCTAACTGCCATGTAGCCCCTCACCCCTTGGTCCCGTCCTGGTGATTCGGACGGTCGAACGGCGGCTGAGGTATGCGCGCGGTCGGGCCCTGCCGATGTAGAACACCAAGAAAATGAGAAGGAGGTCGCGGAATCTTAATGAGATAGTACTAAACATGTTGTTCCTTAAACACCAAACAAGAGTTTTAACACCTCCACGAGGCATGTCGCATGTTGCAGGAAAGTTCACAAGAAAGTAAAAGCAAGAAGAAACACCATCGTCTACCAGCAAGCCTCCTCTTTAGCCTTTGACGCTGTAGTCCAGAAGCACCCGCTCGTCGGCAACGTCGCCGTCACCTACGCTGTCGGCCTTGGTCGAGGGATCGGCGGGACCACCAACTGGAGGTGGCGAGTCGATGGCAAGGAACTTCTTCAGCAAGGCCTCCATCTGGCCCTTCACAGCCTTTGCAGCGGCTTCGCAGCGCCCCTCATCCACAGGCTCGAGCAGGATGCCAAGGTTGATGTTGGGGTCGTGAAGGTGAAGGTGGCTGAGGATACGCATCAGGGCCAAGGAGGAAAGCACGCGCGCTTCCCTCTCCACCATGGGGCCGATCCCGTCAGCAACGTCCTCGAGCACTGTGACCGGTTGAGGAAGCAGTTGGGCGGTGCCGTCATCATCAGTCACCAAAGGCTTCTCCAAACCCTTCTCGTAGAGGCCCTGCAGCGGCTTGCGGGACCTCTCCTCGAGGGACTTGAAGGCGTCGCGATCCTAGGGAAGAACCTTTGCCTTGGCCTCTAGCTGGACCTTCTACACCTCCACCTTTTTCTCCAGTTTCTCCAGGCGGCTGCATTCTGTGGTCTGCGCCCTCGCCAATTGCTCCAACTCGACGTCACGACTGGCGACCGCGTCTTCTCGGGCCTTCATCTTCTCCTCCTCCGCTTTGCGATCACGAGCCTCGGCCGCGCGCTCATTGCGCATGGTCTCCAGCTCGGCTTCCATCGCCCGACAACGTTCCTTAGCGGCTTCGGCATCGTTCAACGCCGACTCGCGGGCGGCTGTGGCCTAGTCAAGGGCCCACTTACCCTCCTCGGAAGCCGCCATGGCCTGACCCCAGGCCGCCCTCACGGACGCGTCAGACCGTAGCCACCTCGAAATCAACTCCAGGCGCCCTGATGCCAAACGACGATCGGTGCCTCGAAGGTCACCCCGAAGCTAGGTCATCACGACAAGAGCCTCCTCCAGAGCGTCTGGTGAAGCAGCTGGATCACAGACCGGTGCTATGATGGGAGGATGAGGAGGCCGAATCACCGCCTGTGAGTCGGCAGCAGCAGCAGAAGGGGCCGGGGGCTCCTAAGCCTTTGGGACCTCGGCCGACGAGTTGGGATCAGACGCCTCCGGAACTGGCTGGGCTGGTGAGGCCATTTTCTCCTGAGGACGGTCCTCCGTGCCTCGCGAGGATGACTGGGCCGGAGAGGCACGGGCACCGTCGTTGCCTCTTCGTACCAGAGGGGGTGCGGTTGCTCCCTCTCTCTCTTCTTCTTTGCCGCCAGCGTCGGCCTGATGGCACAAAATAAGAGTGTCAAGAAGCAGCGGCAGAAGCAGGAACAAAATCAAGGCAAGGTACTAACACGTGCACGGTGGCGTAGTCCCTCGGCCTCTTCAGAAGCACAGAGCCCGGAGGCTTCGCAGGCCGGGCCACTAGCCCGCGAATCCCAGGAGCGGGCAAGGACGCGGCAGCTAGCCCTGCGGCTGCACCGGACGACGTCAGAACAGGGGCGCCACCTCGGGAGACCAGCGCTGACCTACTCTTCGTCGGGACCCCGGCCGATGGCTTCTTTGGGGGGGTGCCCCTGGACCTCGTAGTGACTCCGGCGGGGGCCTGGGACACCCTCACCGGATAGTCATCGGCCTCGTCATCGTCGGGGAGGGCTCGAAGGAGGTCCGCTGCAAGGGGAGAAGTCTTCCCTTCCCCCTCTTGGGTCGCCTCTGAGTCAGGCCTCTCCTCCTCGCCAGAATCACCAGAAGACACCAATACTGGGGTCGCCTCCTCCATGGCCTCAGAAGGCGCTAGCGGCACGCCCACGTCCATCAAAGACAGGCATGGCAGCAGCTACCTTCGCCCCATCTAGGCGGCAGTACATAGGAAGATGGGAGTCTAGCGGGTACCCCAAATCGTCCCTGACCAGGAGACGGATGGCCGCGCCCAGCTCCTCCTCGGACAGGGCATCCGAGCATAGACGGAGGTCATCCCCCTCGTCCCTAATCTTCCATAGGGGACCCTGGAGCGGAGCGACGCGCTGCGCCAGGAACTCCTTCACGAGCATGGCCCCCATCAGCTTCTCCGCCCTCGGGTCGTCAGGCTTCAGGTCAACAGTCATCTTCTACAGCACTTGCCTCGCCCGGGGGTCGGTGAGCTTGGCGTGGAGCCAACTATCGTGAGGTGAGGGCATCTCCGTCGACAGCACCAACCACAGGTGGACGCACTTGGCGTCCATCATGAGCCACTTTCTCCTGAGGCCCTCGGCCTTCTTCCCGGCCTTCGAGATCGCATTGGTCCCGTTGGCCACAACGAAGTTGGCGCACCCTGAGCAATGGCCCTCCTTGAGCCGAATGTAGAAGAAGTGCTGGAGCAACACCACGGACGGCATCACCCCCACAAATGACTTGCAATAGAAGGCGAAGATCGACAGGAGGCGGACAGAGTTGGGATGGAGATGAAGGGCATGCAGCTTGTAGTGGTTGAGGACGACATAGAAGAAGTCGGAGAAAGGGGGGACCGGCCCCGCGATGACGTTGTTCATAAAGAAGGGATAGAAGGTACTGCCTGAGGGCTCCACCTCGTCGGAGCCAGCCCGAAGCTTGGTCTTTCCCCCGTTGTTGGTGTTGTCCTTCGTCATCAGGAGCGTGGTGGCGAGGTTCTTCTCCGAGACGCTAGGCGCACTCAAGGCCGGCTCGTACCAGGAAGGTGGATCCGCGTCCTTCGCCTTGACGAACGCCATTGGCTGCAGGCTCGGAGAAGGGTTCATGTGGATCTGGAGTCTCTCGGGGCGAGAAAGAGAAAGGGGATCTGGAGCAAGGAGAAGGAAGGCAATGAAAAGCCCTGCGGCGCGCGCCAGCCTTTTGTTAGCCAAGGACAGCTGCCGAGGCAGCATGGGGAAGCGGAGGTGCCCACGACCTATCAATCGCCACGCGTCAATCGAGGCCGCATGCAGTTGGGGCCTGCGGCGCTCCGCACTTGCCCTTTGGCTTCGCCTTGAAGCCAAGTCCGAGCGCACCTTGGGCCCGAGGGCTACTGTTAGTGTCCTGGGAACGGGGGTACCCAGGCTTGCCTGCCTGCGGCTCAAAGCGTGGCTCCACCAACGGCCTGGTACGACCCATCTTCACCAGCGACCACTCAAGTCCCTCGCCTCATGAGGCGGACGACACCAAGACCTCCCCAGGGGCGGCCTCGCTAGGCTGGCTCCTGAGGAGCAGAGATATCTATGCAAGGGGCACCTCATGAGGTCCGCGTGACGTTGGCCATGATGACCAAGGCCAAGCGAGTGCCAGCGGGTGCAGGGTGCCAGTTTCCTCTTTGGTGCTAAAGGGGCAAGCGCACGCGAGGAGTCCCGAGGCATCAGGCAAAGGTTTCCATATCGGTGCAACAAGACCAAGACCAGCAGGACGGCAGGACGGAGATCACCATGGAGCCCACAGCGTCGTCACCACCAGAGCCTTTGGCAGGCGAAGACCACATTTTGTCAGGATAACTTGCACTAGTTGTCTCCATTCGAAATTGGCCGTTGTGGGACCCCATCCCGCCTAAACATTTGGGAAGAGGACCAGGGCCTCTATAAATAGGGCTAGCCACCACCGTATTCAAGGATCAGCTCATCTTGGATCGGATCCATTCCACCAAGGCCATCACACCAGTTCATCGAGCTTAAGAACACCTCCCCTCAGGAGGCTGTTCATCCACTATACTAGTTCATCCTCAGCCCACGAGGCAATCCACCACACCACACTGGAGTAGGGTATTACACCACAACGGTGGCCCAAACCAGTATAAACTCTCGTGTCTCTTGTTCCTTGGGTTCGGTGAGCTAGGCCTTGAGATTGTTGCGAGAGCGAGCTAGGGAGAGAGAGATCTTCGTGCGCACCCCAGTGTTCGAACCTCAAGGGTTTGCCGGAACCCACAATCCGACACGCTGGTAGTGAAAGTACCATCAACGCTAGCCAGCCCTGCCGGGACCTTCACTTGGGGTGCAGTGACCTTGGATCTTTTGCTGTTGGAGCTCTCGGGCAAGTCATCCGACACGCAAATGACTGCATCCTTATCATCTGATGGGATGACAATGACTCCCAGAGGCCCAGGCATCTTCAAAATGTTGTAGGCATAGTGGGATGCCGCCATGAACTTAGCCAGGGCTAGACGTCCAAGAATCCCATTGTACGGCAGGGGGAGGTCAACTACATCGAACACTATCTTCTCAGTATGGTAGTTCAGTTCTCGCTCAAATGTCACCGGTAACATGATCTTTCCCTTAGGATGATTCCTGCCAGGATTAATTCCTTGAAATGTGTCGGTAACTTTCAGCTCTTCTTCTGTGATCTGAAGTCTTTTGATAACTGCCGGGGAGATCAGATTCAACCCGACCCCGCCGTCCACCAACATCTTTGTGACCTTGAGGTTGCGAATTGTTGGGGAAACCAACAACAGTAAGCACGCTACCACAGTGGTATGGCTAGGATGATCCTCTTCACCAAAGAAGATGGGCGTGCGTGACCATTTGAGCGGCTTTTAGGCCTCTTGCGCTGGTTCCACGACATTGACTTCTCGTGCCCACCGCCTGAGCTAGCGGTGAGAGGTGTGCAAATATGCACCCCCGTCAATGTACAGGGCCTCAGTGGCCTTCTAAAACTCCTGCTCACTGGTTTCCTCTTCATCCCCTCCATCACTCTCATCATCACAGGGTTCCTTCTCTCAACCTCTGGCGGGTTTTCCTTGGTTCCGAAGGGGTTTTCCGGGGCGATTTTCTTCACCGCCTCGGCCCTTTTCGCCAACAATATTCTAACCCTTTTCCTTCTCACGCTTCTCATACTCCGCTCTCTGCCTCTTGACTAGCTGCTAAACCTAATAACACTATTGAACGTCATGGCCTTTGGTCTGATGAATCTTGCAATACGGTCCATTACCTTTCACAGCTTTCTTGGCAGCCGCGACCTCCCGGCAATCAGTACACACGACAGCTTTCTTGCCGGGAGCCTCAACATTGGCCTTCTTGCCGGTACTAGGTGTACCCGATCCTTCAACGATCATCACTGTCTTGTCTTTCTACTTCTTGCTCTTCTTCTGACTGGTTGATTCGTTATTATCCTCCGTATCAAATTGGTGCAATCCTCATCTCTGAGCAACTTCCTTCCCTCTTGCACCCGAGCACACTTATCAACCAGTGTGCAAAGCTCCTTCACAGTCTTGGGCAACCACACGTTCATCTTGGAACCAATCCGGCGGTTGCGCACATTGGACTGGAAGGCGACTATCACAGCTGTCGGATGGGTATTTGGGATGTTTCTATGAACTTTGTTGAATCTCTGTAGCACTGACAGAGGGTTTCTCCTTCCTTCTGTTGGAGAAGCTGCAGGTCACTGGGCCTACCTGGTTCTTGGTGGCCACCGGTGAAGGCACCAATGAACTCATGGCACAGGTTAGCCCATGATGAAATGGAGTTCTCCAGCAGGTGCATCAGCTAAGACTTCACATTGGATTTGAGAGCCAAAGGAAAGTAGTTGGCGAACACCTTCTCATCTCTTCCCCTGGTAGCCTGAACAGGAATGGTGTAGATGCTCAGAAACTCTGTCGGGTTCAGCCTCCCGTCGTACTTCTCAGGTATCTCTGGCTTGAACGTGCGAACGGATGACCAATGGACTTGCCGTTGCTCACGAGTAAAGGTAGGCACCCAACCTCGAAAGGTAGGCACCCGCCGATACCGAGCGCAGGCTCGTCGACGTCGGGGCTGTCACACCCATCGGTCCGATGGGGGTTGTTGCGGTGTTTCTCAACAACGACGCGCATGTATCCCCTCCGCCCATCCTCTAGGGCTCACCGTCGCCCTGGACGTGCTCGCGGGTCAAAAGAGGCCATCGATACGTTGTCAGGGACTTGATGCTGCTACGCTCGCGCTGGTTGCCGTGGCGGGGATTGCACCGTGGGGGTGGCTCCTTTCGTACGACCAGCAACTTGAGCCATCGTCATCACTTGGGGAGGCCGTGGCGGGCCAGCTCACTACGAGCCCCCAGCTTCGGCGAAACTGAGCAGACTTTGGATGGTGGCACACCATTCATCCATCTGCTTGGTCGCTGGCGGTAATCTCAACAGCAGCTGAGCCTGCGCCATGGCCTCCACGACTGTGCTTGGCATGGGTGATGATGAAGTAGGTCGCACTGTCGCTCGGCTCCTGACGGTGCCAGCCACGGCAACACCTCATCCCTGCTGCTGCGGAGTGGCCACCTGGATGGCGTGGGGGTGCGGGGAAGGCGCTCGAGGGTCAGCGGCTCCGTCAGGCATAACAGCTTGGTCGACCCATCCAGGGGAGGCGCGCGTGCGGCGGTCGCTCCCGTGGTGGGTGCGGTCGGAGGGCGGTGATTCGCCCCAGACCGAGCGCCATTACAATGGTTGTGCCCGTCGGCGAGAGGAGGGGGCGCAGACGGAGTAACCCCCTCACCCGTACCTTGTGGAGCGTGGCCGTCGGGGTGTTGCTGATGTTGTTCTCCTCTGATGTCTCCTTCTCCTGCGTCAGCTGTGGGGGAAGTGGTGACGGTGCCTCCTGCTCCGACCACGTCCCCAGCAGCGTTCGCGTCTTCATGCGCCTCTGCATCTTTTGGCGTCCTGGGAACGGGGGTACCCAGACGTGCCTGCCTGCGGCCCAAGGCGTGGTTGCGTCGACGGCCCGGTACGGCCCAGCTTCAGCAACAACAACCCAAGACCCTCACGAGGGGATGACACCGACACCTCCCTCGGGGGAGGCCTCACTAGGCTGGCTCCCAAGGGGCGGAAATACCAAGGCAAGATGCACCTCGCGTGGTTCACATGACGTGAGCCATGAGGACCAAGGCCAGCCGGGCGCCAGCGGACGTAGTGTACCAGTTTCCCTTTGGTGCCAAAGAGGCAAGCGTAGGCGCGGAGTCCCAAGGAATCAAACAAAGGTTTCCATATCGGTGCAACATGACCAAGACCGCCAAGACGATAGGATAGAGGTCATCGCGGAGCCCACCGCAGTGTCACCACCAGAGCCTTTTTCAGGCGAAGACTACTTTTGTTAGGATAGATTGTACTAGTTCTCTCCCTTCAAATTTAGCCGTTGTGGAATCCGTTCCCGCTTACATTTGGGAAGAGGACCAAGGCCACTATAAATAGGACCTATCCACCACCATAGAGGGGGTTCGGATCCATTCCACCCTGACCACCTCACTAGCTCATTGAGCTCAAGAACACCTCACATCCTGAGGCTGTTCGTCGACTGTACTAGTTCATCCTTATCCCCTCGAGGCAATCCACCACAAAGCTGGAGTAGGGTATTACACCACAAGGTGGCCCGAACCAGGATAAACTGCTGTGTCTCTTGTCCCTTGGGTTCTTCGAGCTAGGCCTTGGAATCATCGAGCAGAGAGACTAGGAGGGGAGAGTTCTTCGCACACACCCCAGTGTTCGAACCTCTCAAGGGTCTGCGGAACCCCGAATCCGACATTTGGCGCGCCAGGCAGGGGTGCATCGAAGCTCTGCCTCTCCGTCCACTCCATTTCTCCGCTCGCTTCATCTCTTCGCTCGCTTCGTCTCTTCATTCGGCTCTCATGGCGGGCGCCGCCCCTCCGGTTGGATCGACCGGCACACGCGAAGGCACCGAGGGCCTCCGAGCCTTCACCCTTGCTTTGTGATGAGTGCAGTGGCCACCCAAGTTTAGGCATGACCTGCCGCCCTGGTACGATGAAACGGCGGACCCAGCAAGCTTCCTCCAGGCGTATGAGGAGGCCATCTGGGCAGAAGGCGGCGACGACAAGGTCATGGCAAACTGGTTCCCCATGGCACTCGCTGGCGTACCGCGTGCCTCGCTTCTCAGCCTGCCAGAGTCTTCTGTGGCCTCCTAGGAGGAGCTGCACGGCCTCTTCGTCGCACACTTCGCGACACCGGCACCCCATGCTGTCGCTGCCCTCCTCGACGGTTTTCAGGGGCCGTGATGTAGGGTAGAACCCTAATCGGCCAATCTTTCACGAAAGGAGCGGATCCCGCGATGAACACGAAGAACACGAGGGGGAAAACAAAGGGAATCATGAGGGGAAACACGAGAGAAACACTAAAACCAACAAGAATGATCACACATGTGCTAGATCTTCGAAACACAAAGAGAGATACAAGATCCACGATCAACAAGGAACGATACAAAGGGTAACCGGTTCTTCTCCATGAGGAGGTCTTGATGTCTTCTCCATGAGGAGGTCTTGAATCCAAGGTGGATCTTCTCCGTAGAGGGGCCGCGGTCTCTCTCATGGAGTAGATCCGATATGGATGAGCGAAGCTCTATCTCTCAAATGAGCTATCACAACACTAACCCTAGAAAGTTGGACGAGGTGGAATATATATAGTCTAGGGGGTAGAAGGGTGTAACGCCCATGATGCGGCTATATCTCCCACGTGTCGGAGCCCGACTTAGAGGCATAACAGCATTGTAAGCAATGTTGAAAGTGAGGTAATCTTCACACAACCCATGTAATGAATAAGAAATGAGGTACATAGTTGGCTTACAATCGCCACTTCACACAATACATGAATAAAGATATACATCAACCAGATACAGTCAGGGTCCGACTACGGAATCCAACATAAAGAAGACTACCCCAAATGCTACACAGATCCCCGATCGTCCCAACTGGGCTCCACTACTGATCAACTGGGAATGGTACAACATAACAAACACAAACTTCAACGAGCTCCTCCTTGAGCTTGGTTGTGTCACCTGCACGATATCATCGGCACCTGCAAACTGGTTTTGGAAGTATCTGTGAGTCACGGGGGCTCAGCAATCTCACACCCTCGCGATCAAGACTATTTAAGCTTATAGGTAGGGTAAAAGGTATGAGGTGGAGCTGCAGCAAGCGACTAGCATATAGGGTGGCTAACATACACAAATGAGAGCAAGAAGAGAAGGCAAAGCACGTTCGAGAAACTATGATCAAGAAGTGATCCTAGAACAACCTACGTCAAGCATAACTCCAACACCGTGTTCACTTCCCGGCACCGGAAAGAGACCATCACGGCTACACACGCGGTTGGTGCATTTTAATTAAGATAAGTTTCAGGTTTTCTACAACCGGACATTAACAAATTCCCATCTGCCCATAACCGCGGGCATGGATTTCGAAAGTTCAAAACCCTGCAGGGGTGTCCCAACTTAGCCCATCACAGGGTCTCATGGTCAATGAAGGATATTCCTTCTCCCAAGACAATCCGATCAGACTCGACATCCCGGTTAGAAGACATCTCGACAATGGTAAAACTAAACCAGCAAAGCCACCCGAATGTGTCGACAAATCCCGATAGGAGCTGCACATATCTCGTTCTCAGGGTACATTGGATTGTCCAAGGTTCCGGTAGGCCAGCCCAGAGTGGCCCCTGGTGGCCACCGGCAGCTGACAGGTTGGACCAACACTCAGAGGAGCACTAGCCTGGGGGTTTAAATAAAGATGACCCTTGAGTCGGCTGACCCAAGGGAAAGAAAAGGGGTAGGTGGCAAATGGTAAAACCAATGTTGGGCCTTGCTGGAGGTGTTTTATTCAAAGCGAAATGTCAAGGGGTTCCCATTATAACCCAACTGTGTAAGGAACGCAAAATCAAGGAACATAACACCGGTATGACGGAAACTAGGGCAGCAAGAGTGGAGCAAAACACTAGGCATAAGGCCGAGCCTTCCACCCTTTACCAAGTATATAGATGCATTAAGTAAATAAGAGATATTGTGATATCCCAACAAATATCCATGTTCCAACATGGAACAAACTCCAATCTTCACCTGCAACTAGCAACGCTATAAGAGGGGCTGAGCAAAGCGGTAACATAGCCAAACAACGGTTTGCTAGGACAAGGTGGGTTAGAGGCTTGGCTTAGCAATATGCGAGGCATGATATAGCAAGTGGTAGGTATCGCAACGTAGGCATAGCAAAAGAGCGAGCAACTAGCAAGCAAAGATAGAAGTAATTTCGAGGGTATGGTCATCTTACCTGCAAAGTTCTCCGAGTTGACGTTAGCTTGATCCTCGTAAGTGTACTCAACGGGCACCTCGATCACGTACTCGTCTCCCGGCTCTACCCAAAGAAAGAACACGAGCAAAGGGAGACAATCAACCACGTGCAATGCACAAGCAACATGATGCAAAACAAGGCATGATATGCCGGATGTGATATGCGATGCATATGCATGATTCTGGAAGGAAAGATTGAACCTGGCCTCAACTTGGAAAACCAAGAGTGCCACTGGAAAGAGGAGTTGATTGTGGTCGAAATCGATATAAAGATCACCGGAATCGGATACACAGTTTGGAAATGGCAAGCAAAACAAATATGGCACCGATCTGCGATTAACAACACGAGGCCATCTATATGCATCAAGAACAACATGCTACAACACTCTAACATAGAAACAAAATACATAGCAGGGATCCACTCAAGATGCTTGAAAAAATATGAACACTGAGCTACGGCTAATTCACTCAATAGCAGGTTCAAACAAGCATGGAAAAAGTGCAAACGATATCAGGTTACAGACTTAGCGGAAATAATACCATGTCAGGAATTTAATATAAGGAAGCAATGTTTAGAGCAAGGTAACAACATGCTACAGGAACATATTATGGCAAAGCAAGGCATGGCATGAAGCTACTCAAAGCATACAACAAAAGTCCCTTACTGACCATAAGCCAAAAGGGATCCGAAAATACAATGTCAACCATGTGAACATAGCAATTTACGTTAACAGATTCAGACTTAGCAGAAAACTGGAGCATGGCAAAAAAGATATTAAGTACGCATGTTTACGAGCTCGATGCACTCACCACAAGGCAAAGCATGACAAACTAAGCATACACCCAGCAAGTAGACATGGCATAGAAGCTAAACATGGCAAGAACAACAACATAGCAAGCATGGATCAACTGCAACAACCTCGGCAAAATTGCTAAACATGTTAGCAATCTGCCAGGAACATTTTATAGCAAAAGTAGAGCTCGATTGAGTCAAGCTAGCGTGCTCCATAATTGCAAACAAAGACATGGATGGATAGAGCACCACAATATCTACAAAGCATCCTTACTGATCATGCTCAAAAGAGGCATGTATCACTCTGTATCAACATGAACACATGGCATACAAATAATGATAGGGCAAAGACTTAGAATATTTCTAAGTCCCTGAAATCAGCAACATTGAGAGGGCTACTTTGCATGCTTGTGCTAGTCACCACATAGATCACAAAAATACATGGCATACACTCCTGTAAAGATGGCATGGCATACTTCAAAACACATGTAGGGCTCAAGTTGAAAGGAGGCACACATTAATCATGGCAAAAATGGCAAAAGTGCAAAAGCTGGTAAGGATCTGAAACTAACATCACATAGCCCTCTTCCAACAACACTTTGGGCATCAAGATGAGCTGAAATGAACATGATGCAATGAGATGAAATGAAGTACTCGTCGGGACGAGCAATTTGATATGCTACACGCATGAATCGGAGCAACGGTTGCAGAGTTATGACATGATGAATATTGCAAATAATATTAGGGTTAGGGCTAAAGAGGTCAACCGGATCCAGATCCAGATCGCACGCGGATCGAGGCACCGCCGGAGTTCGTCGCCGGAACAGTGGAAGGAGACGGTTGGCGCGGCCGGGGCTCGCCGGATCTGGCGCCGAAGAGGTGGCCGGAGTGGAGGCGCGGTCGAGGAGGCCCGCGGCGGAGCACCTGGCGGCGGCGGCGGCGGGGCCACACCGGCGAAGGGCGGCGCCGGCGGGAAGGCGTCGCGGTGGCGGCGCTCGGGCATGGCGGCGGGGCCAGGCGCGCGGGGCGCGGGGCACTCGGGCCCGGGGTGGCTCGGGCGGGCCAAGCGCGGGCCGCGGTGGGCCAGGTGCGGGAGAGGAGAGAGAGGAGGCGGCGCGGGATGAGGTGGCGAGCTCGGATTGGTCCGGCGCAGCGGCGCGGACATGTCCGTGCGTGGGGAACTTTGTCCGGTGGCACGAGGTAGGAGGAGCTAGGGTTCATACCGCGAATTTCGGGGAGAGCCACCTATATATATAGGTAGAGGGAGCTAGGAGAGTCCAAATGAGGTGCGGTTTGCGGCCACGCGATCGTGATCGAACGGCCTAGATGCTGGAAGGGGTTTAGGTGGGTTTTGGGCCATTTTGGAGGGGTGTTGGGCTGCAACACACACGAGGCCTTTATGGTCCCTCGGTTAACCGTTGGAGTATCAAACGAAGTCCAAATGGCACGAAACTTGACAGGCGGTCTACCCGTAGTAAACCAATGCCGCATGACAAGTCTCGGTCCACTCCAAGAACGTTAAACACCTACACACGAAGGGAGGTAGAAAAGGACACCGGAGGACATAGGAGCGCCAGATTGCAAAACGGACAACGGGGAAAATGCTCGAAAGCATGAGACCAACACGTATGCAAATGCGATGCACATGATGACATGATATGAAATGCATGACACCCAAGCAAAAGACAAGGCAACAACAGCGAATAACTGGAGGACACCTGGCACATCGGTCTCGGGGCGTTACAACACTCCACCACTACGAGAGGATCTCGTCCCGAGATCTAGAATGGCACCGAAGGAAAACGAGAGAGAAAGAGAAGAGGTAAAACTAAGTTGCTTCTTTGACAAATGAGAGAAACCAAAGAACCTTGAAAATGTTAAGCAAATTGAAAGAAAGATAAAAATGAAGATGAACGAAGTTGAAAGCACCCTGTTAGGAAAAAGGAACAAGGACGAACAAATTCGGGCAGCACTCTGGTTGAAAAGTGATAAGAAACTTGATAAGATGAAAAGAACTTTAGCAGAGGTCACAACAGTCCGGATAAAAGGATAAGCATGAAAAGATCATGATCTTGACAACAATAAGATGGGTTTGAAAGACCAACATCACAAAGCCTCCGGGAGGAAGAAATGGAAGATAGATAATTGAAAGAAAAGGATGGAGAAGAAAATGCCAGCTTCTGCCAGAAAAGAGCTTGAAAAGGCATCCTTAGAAGAAGGGTCGAACAGAGTTGTTGGAAAACCAACAACGAAAGAGTAAGCTAGATGTGGGCTTATAGAAAACATTTCGAAATTATGAGGTGAAATCCTACCACTCACGGAAAAAGATTGGATTGATAAGAGCAAGGAGACGAGAAACTTATTTCACCGGAAGGATAAATGAAAAACTTGGGTCATTTATGAGCACCATAAATATCAACAATCCTTAGGGAAAAATTTAGGTGAAATATGACACAAGATGACTCCAACGAAGAGGTCGATGGATTTAAAATACCTCATTCCTAAAAACATGTGAATCATGAAACATGAACTCAAATTATCAAGAATGACATAATACCACCTCCAATGATACGGTAGAAAGGATTGCACTCCGGATTGCAAGATGAATAATGCTTGAGCTCCTCTGAAAATAATCTTGACGAGCACTTCGAGAAGGAATTAAATCCTTTATGAACCATCATGTAGAGACTCCATGAAGAACTCCGGTAACAAAAGGATGATAAAAAGAAAGAGAAGTTGAAAAACACAAAGTGAATCCTTGCAATGATTAGATGGATCTTCTAGACGATAAAATTGTGATAGCTTGGAATTCCGGGAAAAGAAAGATGAAACAAATGAATCCTTGAATTTGATGAGCCTCCGGAATAAAGAATTGAATTTGCTCGATGAAAACAAGAATAAGAATTACATTATGCTCATCCTTCACCAATTAAATTGATGAAAAACAAAGGATTTGGCATACTACTTATTTTCGTAGAAAGGATTAAGATAGATATAGCACAAACTTGAGAAAAGACTTCTACGAACCACCGGTAGAATTGAAAAACGAACGAAGTGAAGGGATGCATCACCGGTAAGAATTAGCAAATGAACGAAGATGCTTGAGAGAATTTAGGTACAAGAGAATGAAGGGATCATGAACTGATTAAAGGATATTTGATCGAAGCACTGGTAAGATTTGGAGAGCGAGAGCTGAAAGCTGAGGGTGAATAAGCCCGAAATGATGGCCTTCGGAGAATCAAAATGAAAAGACTCTTGAATTGCTCCGGATGGGTGAAAAGAATTCTCACAATCAAGAACAAATATGAGAGGATGGCAACAATACAGAATCATGAATCTTGAAGAGAATTGAGCAAGATTGAGAGAAAAATCTTCTTCGGTCTTCAAAAAAAATCCGAGAATGACGATGAGAAGGAGCAACATGAATTGTTGAGACACTCCGGGATGACGAATAGAAAGGTTGAGCCAACGGTGAAAAGAATTTGAAAGCGATATTGGAGACGGCAATTGGGTGATGATAATTCATTCTTACATCAAACTTGGGAAAAGATTTTGGAAATAACACCGGAAAGGATTAGAAGAGTCAGGTAAGATCCTGGAAAAAGACCTGTGGGTTAGGGCCCACTCAAAAGATACACCATTGAACGATTAAAAGAGAGAATGCACCGCTTAAATTAAATGGCTTGAATGGGATAACAACCTCGAGATATGTTGAATGGGTTAGGAATGAAAACACGAATCTTCTAAGATATCTTCAGCACTCCAGAATAATTGAATAGTGAGAGGTGAATGATTAAGAGGTGCACCGGCATAAGAAAAGCATTGAAACGAGAAAAGGGTATGATCAACAAGACTTGACTTGAAACCACCGGAGATGAAAAGAATGAAGAATGACGAGCTAGAAGCTCCGTTAGAATCTTCATGAGAATCACCGGATAAGAACATGAAGGAAAAAAATTGAGACACTTCCATCAATAAAAGGATACTTGATTGAGATATATGAGTCCTCGAAGAAAAAGGGTGGGAGGACGGGAAAACAAAGTCAACTTGGAGACGGATGAAACAAACACTGTTGAGAAAAACTGAGAGGTGATCTTGCGAATGTTGAGAATAATCAGATCCACTTGAGGAGAAAACACGCCAGTTGAAAAGGATTAACATGACAAACTCGATGATCGAGAAGGATTAGTATTCACATCGGAGTATGAGAACACCGCTTAGGAAAGGTATGGAATCCACATTTGACTTCGAAGCAACTCGAATACCACAAACCAAAACAAAACAAAGGATTAGCTTGCAGAATAAGCCGGAACAAACATATGATAGAGATTTCGTCCAAAGTTTTCGTGGTGGGGCCTACACGGGCTCGATCGTACAACACCATCATGTACAAGGCAGTGCACATGACATACAAAGCGTCCCCGAGTCAGCATAGCCAATGACTCTTTAAGACACAACGAGACCACTATAAAACCAACCATGGATAGGCGGACCACTAGACGTCGAACCCCAATTTCATATCATACATCTGTCGGAAAGATATCCTAAGAGCTACTTGAATTCCCACTTATAAACTCCCGAAACTTTCCCGATTATGCAATCAGGTGTTGGGGATACAGGGGAAGCATAATATCTCACCCAAAACTAGCAAATCCTACATCCAGGTGTATCCATCCTTCAACACATAACCAAGAAACCTTCGGAAATCATTTACCTCAACCTTCGAAAAAGCATCCGTTATACGAGTTATGGCGATACTCCCGAACTCCCGCCCCAGTACTGGGTGGCGTCGAGGTTATCTCACCAACAACTGCATAAAAGAGATTTTCGATGTCGATGAAACTCAGGTATTCCAGAATTGCAACGATAAAATTGTGACGACAACACCTCGGAGCTCAACTCCCCGGGACACTGCCACAACCCCTAAATGTCAGGAGGCACCAAGAACAATGTTCTCATCACAAAACCATCAGAACAATTCCAAGATACCCGCGTGATCCTAATTTTTTTTAGTGAAATTTGAGAAGAGAAGAGTCAAAACTCTACATCATGATGCCTCACCAGAGCGACGAAGGGGACTGAGGAATAAAAAGAATCCTACTCTCCGATATATATAATCCTAAAAGACTCAAACCATTTTTCTAGACTCAACAACGCCAGCGATTCGATCAAGCAGGGGGCTCCTAAAGTCGGGGAAGGCTCTGATACCAACTTGTAACGCCCATGATGCGCCTATATCTCCCACATGCCGGAGCACGACTTAGAGGCATAACCGCATTGTAAGCAATGTCGCAAGTGAGGTAATATTCACACAACCAATGTAATGAATAAGAAAAGAGGTACATAGTTGGCTTACAATCGCCACTTCACACAATACATGAATAAATCATTACATCATCCATATATAATCAGGATCTGACTACGGAACCCAAAATAAAGAAGACTACCCCAAATGCTACACAGATCCCCGATCGTCCCAACTGGGCTCCACTACTGATCAACTGGAAACGGTACAACATAACGAACACAAACTTCAACGAGCTCCTCCTTGAGCTTGGTTGCATCACCTGCACGATATCATCGGCACCTGCAAACTGGTTTTGGAAGTATCTGTGAGTCACGGGGGCTCAGCAATCTCACACCCTCGCGATCAAGACTATTTAAGCTTATAGGTAGGGTAAAAGGTATGAGGTGGAGCTGCAGCAAGCGACTAGCATATAGGGTGGCTAACATATGCAAATGAGAGCGAGAAGAGAAGGCAAAGCACGTTCGAGAAACTATGATCAAGAAGTGATCCTAGAACAACCTACGTCAAGCATAACTCCAACACCGTGTTCACTTCCCGGACTCCACCGGAAAGAGACCATCACGGCTACACACGCGGTTGATGCATTTTAATTAAGATAAGTTTCAGGTTTTCTAAAACCGGACATTAACAAATTCCCATCTGCCCGTAACCGCGGGCATGGATTTCGAAAGTTCAAAACCCTGCAGGGGTGTCCCAACTTAGCCCATCACAGGGTCTCATGGTCAATGAAGGATATTCCTTCTCCCAAGACAATCCGATCAGACTCGACATCCCGGTTAGAAGACATCTCGACAATGGTAAAACTAAACCAGCAAAGCCACCCGAATGTGTCGACAAATCCCGATAGGAGCTGCACATATCTCGTTCTCAGGGTACATTGGATTGTCCAAGGTTCCGGTAGGCCAGCCCAGAGTGGCCCCTGGTGGCCACCGGCAGCTGACAGGTTGGACCAACACTCAGAGGAGCACTAGCCTGGGGGTTTAAATAAAGATGACCCTTGAGCCGGCTGACCCAAGGGAAAGAAAAGGGGTAGGTGGCAAATGGTAAAACCAATGTTGGGCTTTGCTGGAGGAGTTTTATTCAAAGCGAACTGTCAAGGGGTTCCCATTATAACCCAACCGTGTAAGGAACGCAAAATCAAGGAACATAACACCGGTATGACAGAAACTAGGGCGGCAAGAGTGGAACAAAACACCAGGCATAAGGCCGAGCCTTCCACCCTTTACCAAGCATGTAGATTCATTAAGTAAATAAGAGATATTGTGATATCCCAACAAATATCCATGTTCCAACATGGAACAAACTCCAATCTTCACCTGCAACTAGCAACGCTATAAGAGGGGCTGAGCAAAGCGGTAACATAGCCAAACAAAGGTTTGCTAGGACAAGGTGGGTTAGAGGCTTGGCTTAGTAATATGGGAGGCATGATATAGCAAGTGGTAGGTATCGCAGCGTAGGCATAGCAAAAGAGCGAGCAACTAGCAAGCAAAGATAGAAGTAATTTCGAGGGTATGGTCATCTTGCCTGCAAAGTTCTCCGAGTTGACGTTAGCTTGATCCTCGTAAGCGTACTCAACGGGCTCCTCAATCACGTACTTGTCTCCCGGCTCTACCCAAAGAAAGAACACGAGCAAAGGGAGACAATCAACCACGTGCAATGCACAAGCAACATGATGCAAAACAAGGCATGATATGCCGGATGTGATATGCGATGCATATGCATGATTCTGAAAGGAAAGATTGAACCTGGCCTCAACTTGGAAAACCAAGAGTGCCACTGGAAAGAGGAGTTGATTTTGGTCGAAATCGATATAAAGATCACAGGAATCGGATGCACGGTTTGAAAATGGCAAGCAGAACAAATATGGCACCGATCTGCGATTAACAGCACGAGGCCATCTAAATGCATCAAGAACAACATGCTACGGCACTCTAACATAGCAACAAAATACATGGTAGTGATCCACTCAAGATGCTTGACAAAATATGAACAATGAGCTACGGCTAATTCACTCAATAGCAGGTTCAAACAAGCATGGCAAAAGTGCAAACGATATTAGGTTACAGACTTGGCGGAAATAATATCATGTCAGGAATTTAACATCAGGAAGCAATGTTTAGAGCAAGGTAACAACATGCTACAGGAACATATCATGGAAAAGCAAGGCATGGCATGAAGCTACTCAAAGTATACAACAAAAGTCCCTTATTGACCATAAGCGAAAATGGATCAGAAAATACAATGTCAACCATGTGAACATAGCAATTAACGTTAACAGATTCAGACTTAGCAGAAAACTGGAGCATGGCAAAACAGATATTAAGTAGGCATGTTTACGAGCTCGATGGACTCACCACATGGCAAAGCATGACAAACTAAGCATACACCCAGCAAGTAGACATGGCATAGAAGCTAAACATGGCAAGAACAACAACATAGCAAGCATGGATCAACTACAACAACCTCGGCAAAATTGCTAAACATGTTAACAATCTGCCAGGAACATTTTATAGCAAAAGTAGAGCTCGATTGAGTCAAGCTAGCATGCTCCATAATTGCAAACAAAGACATGGATGGATAGAGCACCACAATATCTACAAAACATCCTTACTGATCATGCTCAAAAGAGGCATGGATCACTCTGTATCAACATGAACACATGGCATAAAAATAATGACAATGCAAAGACTTAGAATATTTCTAAGTCCCTGAAATCAGCAACATTGAGAGGGCTACTTTGCATGCTTGTGCTAGTCACCACATAGATCACAAAAATACATGGCATACACCCCTGTAAGGATGGCATGGCATACTTCAAAACACATGTAGGGCTTAAGTTGAAAGGAGGCACACATTAATCATGGCAAAAATGACAAAAGTGCAAAAGCTGATAAGGATCTGAAACTAACATCACATAGCCCTCTTCCAACAGCATTTTGGGCATCAAGATGAGCTCAAATGAACATGATGCAATGAAGTACTCGTCGAGACGAACAATTTGATATGGTACACGCACAAATCGGAGCAACGGTTGCAGAGTTATGACATGATGAATATTGCAAATAATATTAGGGTTAGGGCAAAAGAGGTCAACCGGATCCAGATCCAGATCGCACGCGGATCGAGGCACCGCCGGGGTTCGTCGCCGGAACAGTGGAAGGAGACGGTTGGCGCGGCCGGGGCTCGCCGAATCTGGCGCCGGAGAGGTGGCCGGAGTGGAGGCGCGGTCGAGGAGGCCCGCGACGGAGCACCTGGCGGCGGCGGCGGCGGGGCCACGCTGGCGAAGAGCGGCGCCGGCGGGAAGGAGCCGCGGTGGTGGCGCTCGGGCATGGCGGCGGGGACAGGCGCGCGGGGCACGGGGCACTCGGGCCCGGGGCGGCTCGGGCGGGCCGAGCGTGGGCCGCGGTGGGCCAGGCGTGGGAGAGGAGAGAGAGGAGGCGGCGCGGGATGAGGTGGCGAGCTCGGATTGGTCCAGCGCGGCGGCGCGGACATGTCCGTGCGCGGGGAACTTTGTCCGGTGGCGCGAGGTAGGAGGAGCTAGGGATCGTACCGTGAATTTCGGGGAGAGCCACCTATATATATAGGTAGAGGGAGCTAGGAGAGTCCAAATGAGGTGCGGTTTGCGGCCACGCGATCGTGATTGAACGGCCTAGATGATGGAGGGGGTTTAGGTGGGTTTTGGGCCATTTTGGAGGGGTGTTGGGCTGTAACACACATGAGGCCTTTACGGTCCCTCGGTTAACCGTTGGAGTATCAAACGAAGTCCAAATGGCAGGAAACTTGACAGGCGGTCTACCGGTAGTATAGCAAGGCCGCATGATAAGTCTCGGTCCAATCCGAGAACGTTAAACACCCGCACACGAAAGGAGGTAGAAAGGGACACCGGAGGACATAGGAGCGCCGGATTGCAAAACGGACAACGGGGAAAATGCTCGGAAGCATGAGACCAACACGTATGCAAATGCGATGCACATGATGACATGATATGAAATGCATGACACGCAAGCAAAAGACAAGGCAACAATAGCGAATAACTGGAGGACACCTGGCACATCGGTCTCGGGGCGTTACAAAGGGGTACACGGGCCTCGGCCCTTCACTGTGCGCATATAGGGGAGGCCGGACATCCGGGCGTCGGGCCGGATGTCCGGGCTTTCACGCGATGCCGGATATCCGGGCTGGAGCGGTGGGCTTTGTTGCTCTCGGGTTCGGAGGGGTCTGGATTTCCGGGCTGGTGGCCGGATATCCGGAGGCTCGGGAAAGGCCGGATGTCTGGGCTGGCGAGGCCGGATGTCCGGGGCCTGTAGCTTCTGGCGGCTGCGTGACTGTGGTGGGAGGAGCTCCAGGGGCCGGACGTCTGGTGCCGTGGCCGGTTGTCTGGGGCCTGGGAGGTGCACTTGACTCCTTCCGTTGGTTATGTTCATCCGTGAACATCGGGACTTGTACATCTTCATGTGCATCTTCGGGAGGGTCCTCTTGATACCTAATTATGCACAACAACTCGGACTTAGGTAGTAGCCATGTCTCATGCATAGAAAGTGGAAGTTCAGAGAGGAGTGAGTTCACCTTATCTTCGATAGCCTTGGCTCGGGCTCTTGTCATTGGTCCTAGTGGTGTAGTTGGAGGTGTAGGTGCGTCCATGGGGATGATCATGGGATGCTCCGCATCATCTCCCCTCCCTTGGGGAAGATCCGTCCTCGGATCGAAATCCTCATCACCATGGTAGGGCGAGAGATCTTTGATGTTGAAGATGTCGCTCACGGAGTACTTGTCACGTGGGATGTCGATCTTGTAAGCATTGTCGTTGTAGCATGCAAGCACCTTGAAGGGTCCATCCGTTCGTGGTCGAAGCTTGGACTTGCGTTCTTGTGGAAAGCGGTCCTTGCGAAGGTGTAGCCACATGAGATCACCAATGTTGAAGATCATGGGGTGCTTGTTGATGTTGATCTTGGTCGCAAGTCGTTGTACTTGGCGCTCGATAGTATGTCTTGTATCTTCGTGCACCTTCTTGAGATGAGTCACACGTGCACTTGCGTCCAAATTGATGTGCTCTTGGAGTGGTAAAGGGGGAATATCCAATGGTGACAAAGGGTTGAACCGGTAGACGACCTCGAAGGGGGACTTGCCAGTTGTTGAGTGTCTTGCTCGGTTGTAGGCGAACTCGGCGATAGGTAGGCACTCCTCCCACTCCTTGATGTTCTTCTTGATTAGTACTCGAAGTAAAGCGGAGAGTGTGCACTGGTAGCTTCTGTTTGGCTGTAGGTTTGTGGATGATATGCCGTAGAGAAGAGTAGCTTGATTCCGATCTTGGCGCATAGGGTCTTCCAAAAGTAGCTAAGTAACTTGACGTCGCGGTCCGAGATGATAGTCTTTGACACTCTGTGTAGACGCAATATTTCCCTACAAAAGAGATTAGCAATATGTGAAGCATCGTCTATCTTGTTGCAAGGAATAAAATGTGCCATTTTTGAGAAACGGTCCACAACGATAAATACCGAATCCTTGCCATTTCTAGTCCTAGGCAAACCAAGTACAAAGTCCATGCTAATGTCTTCCCATGGTTGATAAGGAATAGGTAGGGGCATATAAAGGCCATGAGATTGAGCTTTGGACTTAGCTTTGCGACATGTGGAGCAACGGTTGGTGAAGCGATTGACGTCGTGAAACATCTTTGGCCAAAAGTAGTTCTTCGAGAGCGTGGCGAACGTCTTGTCTCGTCCAAAGTGTCTCATTAAGCCTCCTCCATGAGATTCCTGCAAAAGCAACAAACGAAGAGAAGACTCGGGGATGCAAAGTTTGTTAGCTCTCATAAGATACCCATCGTTGATGTAATAGTGTTCCCAAAAGTTGTGCGACAAACACTTGGCATAAGGAGTAGCCAAAGTAGGATCATTCTCATACAAGTCTTTAATATGTTCAAAACAAATGACATCCAATTCAAGTTGAGTTACAAGCATGCATACGCGAGAAAGGGCATACGCTACAATGTTTTCCTTACCCTTAATGTACTTGATGACATAAGGAAAAGACTTAATAAATTCACTCCATTTAGCATGACGCTTGTTCAACTTGGTTTGGCCCTTAAGATACTTGAGCGTTTCATGATCGGTATGAATGATAAACTCATGCGGGCGAAGATAGTGTTCCCATTCATGCAAAACGCGGACTAAAGCATATAGCACTTTGTTATAGATGGGATAATTGAGTTGCGCGCCGAAGAGTTTCTCACTAAAGTAAGCTATGGGGTGCTTCTCTTGTGTTAACACGCCTCCTATGCCATTAGCACTAGCATCGCAATGAATCTCAAAGGGTTTGTCAAAGTTAGGTAAAGCAAGCACGGGAGCATGAGTAAGCAAGTTCTTAAGCTCATTGAAAGCGGTATCTTGGGATGGTCCCCAAACAAAAGGCGCATTCTTCTTGCTCAAAGCATGCAAAGGCGAAGCAATGGTGCTAAAATCCTTCACAAAGTGACGATAGAAACCCGCAAGACCAAGAAAGCTACGCACTTGTGGCAAATTGATTGGTTGTGTCCAAGTCTTAATAGCATTGATCTTGGACTCATCAACATGAACACCCTTAGAAGAAACAACAAAACTCAATAAAACAAGCTTATCAACGCCAAAAAGGCATTTCTCCATATTAGCATAGAGTTGCTCTTTTCGAAGAGTTTGCAAAACGGTTCGAACATGGGTGACATGATCTCTAAGAGATTTGCTATAAACAAGGATATCATCAAAGTAGACCACAACAAATATACCAATGTAAGGGCGAAAGACATGATTCATAAGACACATAAAAGTACCCGGTGCTTCCGAGAGACCCATAGGCATGACTAACCATTCATACAAGCCAAACTTGGTTTTGAAAGCGGTTTTCCATTCATCACCCTCTTGTATGCGGATTTGATAGTAACCACTCTTAAGATCAATTTTGGAAAAGATAGTGGCACCACTAAGCTCATCAAGCATATCATCTAGGCATGGAATGGGACACCTATAGCGAATGGTGATAGCATTGATAGGTCTACAATCGGAGCACATGCGAAAGCTACCGTCACGTTTTGGCACAAGAATGACCGGGACGGCACAAGGACTCAAACTTTCACGCACATGTCCATGGTCTATGAGATGCTTTACTTGCCTTCGTATTTCTTTGGTTTCTTCGGGGTTGACGTGGTAGGGAGCTTTGTTCGGAAGCGGTGCTCCGGGGATGAGGTTGATGCGGTGCTCAATGCCTCGTAGAGGAGGTAGTCTCGGAGGTAGCTCGTCGGGGAAAACGTCATGAAATTCCTGCAAAAGAGAAGACAACACTAGAGGAAGAGTGTGAGAAGTGTTAGTTTGTGGTGCATTGTCCTTGCACACGAGGACGTAGTGTAGGACACTAGATGGGTTCTCACATACTCCTCTTATCTCACTTTTGGTGGCAAATAGGACTAGGTTCTTCCTTTCGCTCATCGTGGAGGTGTTCGATTTAGGCTTGTGGCGCTCACTCTCTTTTTGGTGGCTCGCTCTCTCGCTATGATCTTCACGATGGGTGGCTTGCTTATCGGTGACAACTTGGCTTGGAGACATGGGATGAAGTACATACTCCTTGTCCTTCATCTTGAAGGTGTAGTGGTTCACTCAGCCGTTGTGGATGACTCCTCTATCAAATTGCCATGGACGTCCAAGGAGAAGATGGCAAACAGTCATTAGAACGATGTCGCACTCCAAGGTGTCTTCGTAGGCGCCAATTTTGAAGGAGACTTGTACTCGGTGTTCGACTTGGATGGTGCCGGAGTCGCTAAGCCATTGTACTTTGTATGGGTGTGGATGCTTCGTCTTGGGCAATTGTAGCTTGGAGCAAAGTTCCTCACTTGTGAGATTATGACAACTCCCTCCATCGATGATGACCTTGACGGATCGTCCATTGATGCCAGCCTTGGTGTGGAATATGTGGCATCGTTGGTCTTCTTCTTGGTGATGTTGGAGAGTCAAGACTTTGGAGACAACAAGTGTGGGACTTGAATCTTCATCGCAAAAGACTTGTTCCTCGTCATCGTTCACTTGCCGGTGCATGGTGACTTGCTCACTGGCGTCCATTTCTTCTTCACTCATTGAGTCATAAGTGCCGTCGTCGTTGAGGATCATGGACCGCTTGTTGGTGCACTCATAGGACTTGTGGCCTCGGCCTCCGCAAGTGAAACACTTGAAGGAACTCGTCTTGACGGTCTCATCGGTTGGAGTTGATGATGATGAAGCTCTCGGCTTGAAGTTGCTCGTAGTAGGAGGATGACTTGGAGTTGACGAAGCTTTCTCGGAACTCGACTTGTCGATGGTGCTAATAGAAGGCTTGGTCGTCGGTGTTGGAGTCATTGAAGCTTGGTTGTTGGAGAAGCCGTATGACTTGGATGAGAACTTGGCATACTTGAAATCATCTTGCACTTGGCGTTCCGCTTTGGTAGCTTGGTGCACTAGCTCGATGAGGTTCGAGTATAGTTGGAAGTCGGCGATCTTCTTGATAGGATGGTTGAGTCCATTCAAGAAACGCGCCATTGTTTGCTCATCATCTTCCATGACATTGGCTCGTATCATGGCCATCTACATCTCCTTGTAGTACTCTTCCACGCTCTTGGTTCCTTGCTTAAGTAGTTGGAGTTTCTTGAAGGAGGTCGCGGTTGTAGTAGGTAGGCACGAAACGTGTTCTCATGACATCCTTCATTTGTGCCCAAGTGGTGATGGGTGGTTCACCTCTTGCCTCACGGCGCTTGATGAATTGTTCCCACCAAATGAGGACATAGTCTTGGAACTCAAGGGATGCCATTGCGATCTTCTTCTCTTCTTCATAGTTGTGCAAACAGAAGATTTTGTCGACCTTCAATGCCCATGAAAGGTACTCTTCGGGATCGTTGCTTCCATTGAACTTGGGCATGGTGAAATTGAGTTTGCTGTAGCGTTGCTCTTCATTGTGTTGGGGTCGGGGATGATGGCGCCCGTGTTGTAGATGATTGTCAAGCTCGTGTCGCTCTTGATGAGGAGGGTTGTCAACCTCATGTTGCTCTTGTGGTGGAGGATTTCCATTGTCTTCATGCTCTTGATGAACTTGATGTTCTTGGCGAGCTTGTGGGGGATGTTGTCGATCTCGAGGAGGAACTTGAGGGATGTGACGGTGCACACGAGCTTGATGTCATCATTCATGAAGTTCTTCGCGAAGTGCTTCCTCTTGTTCACGTGCTTATCGGCCTCGGTTGGCTATGGCTCGACTTGAATCTTGGAGGGCTTGTTACGCCGCAAGTGCTTGAGCTTCACGGAGTTGTTCTTCTTGGTGTTGTGCCTCCGCATCTTGTGCAACTTGGTGTAGACGCGCTCGCTCTTCCTCTTCATGTTGGCGTTGGCGTTGCCGTTCTCGTGCTAGCACAAAGGCCTCTTGAGTTTCACATTGTCGGCGCTCTTGAGAGTCGGTGTCTCTTAGGGGATTGAGGCTTGCTTGACGATCGTTGCGCGCGGCACGACGTAGAGTTTTCAATGTAGGTGTACTTGAGCCGGAGAGGGTGAAGTCGGAGTGTCGGCTTGAGCGAGTCCTTCTTGATGAAGACGAAGTGTAAGAAGAGCGGTTGAGCAACAAAGTGCAAATTTCGTTCATCCTTGCGTCATTCTCTTGCTTGTGATTGTCGAGATTGTGGTCGAAGTATTCCCTTGTACGTTGCTCAGAAAGTCGCAAGTCGGCGGCGAGGTTGTCGATGCGTTCACTCATAGCTTGTTGCTCTTGATGCAAAGCAGGTTGTGCACCAAAGAGGTGGCTCTTGGTGATGAAGGAGTTCATGTTGTCGTGCTCAATGAAGAGTGGGTTGGTAGAAGTACTTGGCCTATCCATCATTCCAAGATACACAATGTGAGTGGTAGAATGATAAGAACGAATACCAAATGTACCTTGACCGAAGTTGAAAGTGGATCGATGATCACTCCAATGTAGGACAAGGAAATAGCACAGTTGGTACTAGCTCTTGTTGGTTTCTCACACCTACACAAGTAAAAATCTTATGGTGGAGCTTGGTTAGGATGGTGGCACAAAATTTGATGCAATTGTAAGTGAGCTTCAATAATGTTGGAAAAGATTTGCAAGATGCAATGTAACAAGTAGACCAAGCATATAAGGTACACGGAAACACACACGCAAAAGATAAGTGGGGTTGGACAGCCAAGGATGAGCCAAAATGTGGAATCCACAAAAATGGTCTTGTTGCACAACACTAGAGAGACGCTAGCACGATTGCACAATAGGCGGATACAAAGAACTTGTGCACAACCTACTTAGCAAAAATGCAACGACTTCTATCCCAAGTATGTTCTATGCAACGTGTTTCGATGATATGATCCAAGATGATCGAGTATGACAATCTTAATGTTGTATGATGCTATGGTTCTTGCTTAAAAGCTCTTTGCTCATCTTTCCTTTTACTTAAAAGCTTGTTTGGCTCTTTGATGTTTGAGCTCTTTTCTCATGCAATGCTTGACTAACCAAGATAGCAATTGTGTATGCGGTGATAACTTTGTGACACAAGAGATGATACCAATATATGCAACAATGATGTATGTATGCTATGGGAAGTATGATCACTAATGTGCACATGTCTCGTTGCTGGCAATACTCAATGGCTAGTCTCGATGTGTAAGCAACGCAAAGGAGTAAGGCTATGATGGTTATCAATGTAATGGAAAGAGTCATATGTCCAATACCAAGACGAGGTTACCGTTTCTTGCGGACGGTATGGTGTCAGAATGGTGGACCGGATACCAAAATGGATTCGAGGTCTTCATTGTTGATGACGCGTCCGTGGCGAAGATGAGAAGCGATGATGTTGATGTCGAACCGTACCTAAATAGCTGAAACACAAGTAGGACACGGTACCGCAACTCAAATTCTCAAAGCAAAATTGGACCAAAATTGTCGGAGTTGGAGTTGGTAAGCGGTGGTTGTGTATGTGGTATATGGTGGGGCTATGCGGAAATGGTGGAGGTATGCAAAAGTATATGCGGGCACCAGAACAAAATTTGGGGGAAAATGGACGGAAAACGGGCGGTGGAGAGGAAGTGGTGCTGCCAGGGGTTGGACGTCCGGGGTCGTGGCCGGATGTCCGGGCTATCGGGCCAAATGTCCGGGCTCTGGATCCGTGGATGGATTCGAAGATCGTCGCAAGGGGAGGTCAAATCCAGGCAAAGTTCAGAGAAATTTGTGGATGGAAATTGGGGAAAAGTGGATGGAAAGCTAGATCTACCTGCAACACACGAAATCCGCGGATCAAATCCAACAAAACTTCATCACACCAACAAACCACGAAAAAATTTGGGGCTATTTTTGGTGGGGATTTTCGAAATTGGGGAAGAACACAACAAAATTAGGCTAGAAAACAAAGATGGGGGCTCCGAAATCGTGATCAACGTGGCTCATGATACCAAGATGATGTAGGGTAGAACCCTAATCGGCCGATCTTTCATGAAAGGAGCGGATCCCGCGATGAACACGAAGAACACGAGGGGGAAAACGAGGGGAATCACAAGAGGAAAAACGAGAGAAACACTAAAACCAACAAGAATGATCACACATGTGCTAGATCCTCGAAACACAAAGAGAGATACAAGATCCACGATCAACAAGGGACGATACAAAGGGTAACCGGTTCTTCTCCGTGAGGAGGTCTTGATGTCTTCTCCGTGAGGAGGTCTTGAATCCAAGGTGGATCTTCTCCGTAGAGGGGCCACGGTCTCTCTCGTGGAGTAGATCCGATATGGATGAGCAAAGCTCTATCTCTCAAATGAGCTATCACAACGCTAACCCAAGAAAGTTGGACGAGGTGGAGTATATATAGTCTAGGGGGGAGAAGGGGTACACGGGCCTCGACCCTTCACTATGCGTAGACAGGGGAGGCCGGACGTCCGGGCGTCGGGCCGGATGTCCGGGCTTTCACGCGACGCTGGATGTCTGGGCTGGAGCGGTGGGCTTTGTTGCTCTCGGGTTCAGAGGGGTCCAGATTTCCGGGCTGGTGGCCGGATATCCGGAGGCTCGGGAAAGGCCGGATGTCCGGGCTGGCGAGGGCGGATGTCCGGGGCCTGTAGCTTCTGGGGGGTTGCGCGGCTGTGGTGGGAGGAGCTCTAGGGGCCGGATGTCCGGGGCCGTGTCCGGTTGTCCGGGGGCCTGGGAGGTGCACTTGACTCCTTCCGTTGGTTCTCTTCATCCGTGAACTTGGGGACTTGTACATCTTCATGTGCATCTTCGGGGGGTCCTCTTGGTACCAAATTATGCACAACAACTCAGACTTAGGTAGTAGCCATGTCTCATGCATAGAAAGTGGAAGTTCGGAGAGGAGTGAGTTCACCTTATCTTCGATAGCCTTGGTTCGGGCTCTTGTCATTGGTCCTAGTGGTGTCATTGGAGGTGTAGGTGCGTCCATGGGGATGATCATGGGATGCTCCACATCACGCCGACCTCGGACCGTCAGATCAAGCAGTTCTTCCGCCTAGTGGGTGCCACCCGCGTGCTACAGGGAGCGCTCCTGATGGGCGGCACCAGAGGCCGACCTCACCTTTCGACTCAAGAGACCATCCCGTGACCAACGCGGGCGCGCTCCCGATGATCTGCACCCCCACCATCTGCAATGTAGCAGTAAGCAAGACCCTCATCGATGGCGGGGCCAGGCTCAATGTGCTCTCCATGGAAGCTTTCGGCTTGCTTCACGTGTCACATGGCGAGCTCTGCCCCACCAAGCCGTTTTACGGGGTCGTTGATGGCTCCACCTGCCCCCTGGGGCAGATCCGTCTCCCCATCACCTTCGGGACCCACGACAACTACCGCACTGAGCTCATCGACTTCGACATTGCCCGCATCTGCATCCCGTACAACGCCATCCTCGGGTACCCGACCTTAGCCGAGTTCATGGCAGCAACTCACCCTGCCTACAACCTCATGAAGATGCCAGGGACTAGCGGCGTCCTCACTATGGCTGGAGACTCCAGGGAGGCACTGGCGGCTCTCAAGCTCGTCTTCAGGGCCGCGGCAGCCGCGCAACCGATGGAGGAAAGAGCCCCGGGGGCACCGGGGGCTATGCCAACAAAAAAGAAGCAGCTTTTCTCCCAAGGCCAAGCCGAGACGAAGCAGGTGCCGGTTGACCAAGATGGAGCATTGGGAGCCACCTTCACCATAGGTGCCAACCTTGCCCCGGACCAAGAAAAGGCACTGGTCGATTTCTTACGCACGAACAAGGAGGGGTTCGCATGGGAGCCCAAGGACCTGGCCGGAGTCCCAAGGGAGGTGATCGAGCATCACCTGAAAAGTGTGCCTCAATGTATGCCTAGTAAAGCAGAAGGCGCGGCGGCAGTCCACGGAGAAGCGGTCCTTCATCGTCCAGGAGACCAGCAAGCTGCAAGAAGCTGGTGTCATCCACGAGGTGCGATACCCGGAGTGGCTGGTGAGGGAGTCCTGGATTAAAGGGGTCCTCGGGCGTCCGAGCTATGTGACGTGGGCCGGACTAATGGGCCATGAAGATACAAGACAGAAGACTTCCTCCCATGTCCGGATGGGACTCTCCTCGGCGTGGAAGGCAAGCTTAGCTTGCAGATATGAATATTCCTTTCTCTGTAAACCGACTATGTACAACCCTAGCCCCCTCTGGTATCTATATAAACCAGAGGGTTTAGTCCGTAGAGGCGATCATAATCATACATGCTAGACAATTAGGGTTTAGTCATTACGATCTTGTGGTAGATCAACTCTTGTAACCCCTATACTCATCAAAGTCAATCAAGCAGGACGTAGGGTATTACCTCCATCAAGAGGGCCCGAACCTGGGTAAAACATAGTGTCCCTTGTCTCTTGTTACCATCAATCCTTAGACGCACAGTTTGGGACCCCCTACCCGAGATCTGCCGGTTTTGACACCGACATTAGTGCTTTCATTGAGAGTTCCCCTGTGTCGTCGCTAGAAGGTTCGATGGATCCATCAGTCATCTACAACAAGGCTGCCCTGAGGGAGGTCTTTCTCCTCGGCCAGATCTTTGTGTTCGGCGGCTTCACACTGCGGGCCAACTGCCTTGGCCATCTAGAGCAGATCGACAACTATGCCCCGGGTCACAAGATTAGTTTTGGAAATCTGGATTACGTCGCTGATATCTGAGGAGACATGATTTTCCAAGGGTTCGCGACCCCAACCTCCACTATGGCCTTAGATCTGGAGCGCGTCTCCAGGTCCGAAGACGGGATTCCCGAGCCCGCCGGACTCTCTGCGGCTATTAAGCCTGGTACGAGAGAGCCAGAGGAAGCAGCGTCACCGGCAATCGTCATGAAGCCAAAATCTTCTCCGAACACTGACCCCGAACCCTCGAAGTCAGCATCGTGTGAGCTCGGCCAAGGAGTTTCCTCCCCGTCGTACTCCATGAACTCCCTTCTCCCTGGTCGAACCTCGCCTCTAAGCGAGGCTGTGGACTTAATGCGATCCCTCATCATTACAGAGGGGCAACGTCCGAACTACGCCCAGCCCGGACTAGGGGCTGAGAGCGGGGAATTTTACGTCCCACCCACCACCCACTTCATAGCCACTATCGAGGACTTAACCGACATGCTCGATTACTGCTTCGAAGACATCGACGGTATGGACGACGATGTCGGAGAAGAGCAGGCCCAAAATCCGCCGTTTACCGGACGCTGGATGGCCACCTCTTCGTATGACGTGTACATGGTAGATACACCCAAAGAGGATAACGACGATAATGAGAAAAATCCAGTTGAGGATACACCTCCTAAGATACAACCAAAGCGCCGACGTCAGCGGCGCCGCTCTAAATCACGCCGTGGAAAAGATAGCAATACTAGCACCAGCGACATTAATACTCCGGACGACACCGAAGACCAAGAAGACCCTGTCGAGCCAGCCTCTGAATAGGACGATCCGGAAGATGAGAAAATTAGCCCAGAGGAACAGGCTATAAACGAAGACTCGGAGGATAGTAATTATCTTCCACTCTCTGAGGAGGAGGTGAGCCTCAGTGGCGAAGACTTTATCGTGCCTGAGGAACCCCTTGAGTAGGAACACATTAGGCACCGACTATTAGTCACTGCAAGGAGCCTGAAAAAGAAACAATAGTAGCTTCAAGATGACCAAGATCTGCTCAACGACAGGTGGACTAACGTCCTGGCAGCTGAGGAATACGGCCTCGAGTGCCCAACCAAGAGTTACCCGAAGCATAAGCTGCTACCTCAATTCGACGATGAGGCGCTGGTGCCCGTACCATTGGCGCGTAATGCAACTGACAGACCACTAATTGGCTGTGACAAAACGGCAGCTCAAGCCGAATACCAGCCCGTCCTACCTCGCCGTAAAGGTAGACACACAACAGCTCGGAAATATACTTACGACCTGCGGCAGGATTTGGAAAACAAAGCGGGCCAGACCAAATCGATCTACGAATCACGGGGGCGTGCTCCGGTGCGCAAGGACGGCTATCTAGCCGGGAACGACAACCATAACCACGCCCGGGCCGAAAACCGCATACGGACTCCATCCGAGCTATGTCGCAACGTGGCCCGCTATAGAGGCGCCGCACACCCCCTCTGCTTCACTGATGAGGTAATGGAACATAAATTACCAAAAGGGTTTAAACCCCTGAATATCGAATCATATGATGGAACAACGGATCCTGCAGTATGGATTGAGGACTTTCTCCTCCATATTCATATGGCCCGCGGTGATGATCTTCACGCCATCAAATACCTCCCACTAAAACTAAAGGGACCAGCTCGGCACTAGTTAAACCGCCTGCCAGAAAACTCCATTGGCAGCTGGGAGGACCTGGAAGACGCCTTCCGAGACAACTTTCAGGGTACATATGTCTGACCTCCGGATGCCGATGACTTAAGTCACATAGTTCAACAGCCCAAAGAGTCGGCCAGGAAATTCTGGACTAGGTTCCTAATTAAAAAGGACTAGATCGTCGACTGTCCGGATGCCGAAGCCCTAGCGGCCTTTAAGCATATCATTCACGATGAATGGCTCGCCTGGCACCTTGGCCAAGAAAAACCGAAGTCCATGGCAGCCCTCACGGCATTTATGACCCTCTTTTGCACGGGCGAAGATAGTTGGCTAGCCCGTAGGAGCAATAATGCAAGTGAACCTGGCACTTCCGAAGCCAGAAATAGCAACGACAAGCCCCGACGCAACAGGCACAAGCGTCGGAACAACGGTGATAATACCGATGACACGATGGTTAACGTCGGATTCAGCGGCTCCAAGCCCAGTCAGTGAAAGAAGCCATTTAAAAGAAACAATTCGGGCTCATCCAGCTTGGTCCGAATCCTCGATCGACCATGTCAGATCCACGACACCCCCGATAAACCTGCCAATTATACCAATAGAAGTTGTTGGGTCTTCAAGCAGGCCGGTAAGTTACATACCGAGGACAAAGAGAAGGGGCCGCCAAGTGAGGACGATGACGAGGAGCCCCGTCCACCGAACACTGGGGGACAGAAGTAATCCCCCCCCCAAGACAAAACGGTGAATATGATATATGTTACTCATATCCCCAAGAGGGAGTGGAAGCGGGCACTCAGGGACGTCTATGCGATAGAGCCAGTCGCCCCAAATATTCAATCCATGGTCATCTTGCCCGATCACTTTCGATCGCAGGGACCATCCGACCAGTATTCGTCACGGCGGCTCAGCCGCACTGGTCCTCGACCCAATCATTGATGGATTCCGCCTCACGCGGGTCCTCATGGACGGTGGCAGCAGCCTTAACCAACTCTATCAGGACACAGTGCGCAAAATGGGCATCGATCCGTCAAGGATCAAGCCTAGCAAAACTACCTTTAAAGGAGTAATACCAGGTGTAGAGGCCCATTGCACGGGCTCAATCACATTGGAAGTATTCTTCAGATCGCTGGACAACTTGCGAAGCGAAGACTTGATCTTCGACATCGTCCCCTTCCGCAGTGGCTATCACGCACTGCTCGGACGAACCACATTTGCTCGCTTCAATGCGGTGCCACACTATGCCTATCTCAAACTTAAGATGCCCGGGCCACGCGGTGTCATAACAGTCAATGGAAACATGGAACGCTCCCTCCGTACCGAGGAGCACACCGCGACCCTGGCAGCGGAAGTACAGGGCAGCCTTATCAAGCAGAACATCAATTCGATGGCCAAGCCCTAGACAATATTAAATGAGTCTGGATTACTCCGCAGCATGACAGTCCGTCTCGTCAGGAGTCGGAGTAGCAATTCGGCCTCCATCTCAGTCCCGACCGAACTGCGGCATACGTATCACGCGTACATAACTATGCACTAAAAATACCATGGGCAAAGATGGAGGCATAACTCGATCATGGTCCACAATACGGCTTGACTGTATCCGGGCACTCATACTTTCCCTTTTTCTTTTTATCCTTTTTAGGTTTCTTTTCCATAGGCCCCTCACGACGGCCTCATCATTGATCCTTTCGAAGGATAAACATACCAATGAGGCAAGCATCATAGACATGTGGCAGAAGCATCTAGATGACCTTCTTGACGATCACTTTGCTTGTTTGCAGGACCCGCACGCAGCTTCCCCTTGGCCTCAGCATGTTAAATTGCCCGGTTGGTTATCGCATTATTTGTACAAATACGCTTTGATGTATCAATCAGATTATAATGGAAAAAGTTTGCGGCCCAACATATGTGGCATTGGCTTACTCCTTTATTATATTTAAACTATTTTTATCAATTGCACCCGTACACTTTCGTACGACTTAACTCGCCAGGGGCTCCATTGGGCTCCATATGTTGGCAACAAGTCTGAACACTTTTTACAGTACAATTCAACGCCCTGAATATTGCATTATATGCATCGGCTCCGAATCATGTCTTTGGTCAATAGTTGGGTTGCCCGGCTCCTGTGCTTGCTACCTTACTTTCCGTTTTATTGGCTAGGGTAGTAAAGGGAGAACTACTGTGATTGTGTTTTTGGTTCATACGGATAAACACCTCAGTAGAGAAAGCCAAAAACTGACTGTCATGATGCGGCGAGAGGTGATCAGCTATTCGGTGGCTAAAATCTCTTGCGATTTTTTCCGCACTATGCGACGGATCGGCTTCCACCCGATCAGGTGTTTACAGCCCCTAGTCCGGATAAACAAACTAGGGGCTGCGCCTACACTCCTATTTGTCAAACTCCTATGGCTAAGTGAGGGTGATAAAGCAACATAGTCTGATTGCCTGGTCCGATGCACTAAACACCTCCTTCAAGGACCAAACTCTTGGGTCAAGTGTGTTTAGGTTCTAATCCGAACACCCCCGTATATCTATGTGGGGGCTGAAGCCAACGACTATCCAACTCTTAGGTTTAAATAAACGGCCGCACAGGAGGAAATATTTTCGAAAAACAACAAGCAATATATTACATATTGACTTTGTTCCATAACACAGGACTGGATAAGCATGAATACATTCATTCACAAATAATGTCCTTCGCACACTGGCGTGCTACAATGCGAGATCCTTCCAGGACGTCATCAAAATAGTGCTCGAGCGTGCGATGCTCTTTGCCCTCAGGTGGCCCCTCGATCGCAAGCTTGACGGTGTTCATCTTCGCCCACCGTACCTTGACGCGGGCGAAGGCCATCCACACACCTTCGATATAGACCGATTGCTTTATGGCATCAAGTCGAGGGCAGGCATCGACCAGCTGCTTCACGAGCCTGAAGTGGCTGCTGGGCATGGCTTCGGCAGGCCATAGATGGATTATTAAATCCTTCATGGTCAATCCGGCCACCCTATGCAGTTTGGACAACTGTTTCAACTGGTCTCTGTGGGCCACCGGATGCTCTGTTGCAAGGTATTGCGACCAGAACAGCTTCTCCGATGAGCTCCCCTCTTTGGATCGGAAGAACTCCACAGCATCAACAACACTGCGAGGCAGATCCTCAAACGCTCCTGGAGAACTCCAAATCCGGGTCAGTAAGAGGTACCTTTTCTTCACAAATTTGCTATGTATAATAAAGGTCTTACTCGCCGCAATTTGCTTGGCCTCCTGGACTTCCCGGAGGGCGCCCTGGGCTTCAACCCGAGCCTCTTCTGCGCTTTGGCGGACCTTAGCAGGTTCGGACTCTTAGTTCGCAATGTTGCGCTCCAAGGACTCGCACTTCTTTACGGTGTCCACGAGCTCCTGCTGAACCTCCCCGACCCTAGACTCGTGTTTCTTGCGGGCGGCTTGTTCCTTCTCCGCCTTCTTTTGGGCCTCGCTCAGAGCCTTCTGGAGGGACTCCACCTCGGCCGCAGCTCCTATGAAGCATCATATTAACGTGATCAACACAAACAATTCTTATCATTTTAAAGATCTGAATAGGCCATTGTGTACCTTGCTTGTCCTCAAGATGTTTTTTGACACGGCTGAGCTCTTCATCGGCCTGCTCTAGCCTCTGCTTTAGTTCGGCTACTTCGGCAGCCAGCATTGACGCCTTCTTATTCGCATAGACATATATGATTAGTCTCCTACGAAAATGATTCGATCCTCTGTCTGGCCTTTCTTTTTGAACACCGGACAGAGTCTCGGGGGCTACTGTCTGTACTACGGCGTACTTTTTTCATAATTGTGTCACATACCTCAAAGCCTGTTAGAAGGCTGGTGCAGGCTTCGGTCAGTCCGCTCTTAGCGGACTGAACCCTCTCAACCACCGCACCCATAAGGATACGGTGTTCTTCTACAATGGAAGCACCTTGGAGCGCTTCCAGTAGAGTATCCAGTGCCTCCGGATGGACAGAGGTCACCGGCGGAATAGGTGCACCCCCTTCTTTTGAAGGAGGCTGCTTACTTGATTCCGGAGCCGTATGGGCCTCCGGAATATTATTCGGCTAGGGGCGAAATTGGGTATGGCCCCCATCGCCAGTCTCCAGGGGGTCTGCTCCCCCATGTGTCCGGCGGCCAAGGTATCACCCTCTGGCACCACCTCGGCGGCCTCATGTACCTCTCCCTGGCCTGGGAGGGTCTGTAGGATCGAAAGTATGTCTAGAGGGGGGGTGATTAGACTACTTGACCAAATAAAAACTTAACCTTTTCCCAATTTTAGTTCTTGGCAGATTTTAGCTATTGTAGGACAAGTCAAGCAATCATCACACAATTCAAGCAAGCATGCAAAGAGTATATTGGTAGCGGAATGTAAAGCATGCAACTTGCAAGAATGTAAGGGGAAGGGTTTGGAGAATTCAAACGCAATTGGAGACACGGATGTTTTTGCCGTGGTTCGGATAGGTGGTGCTATCCTACATCCACGTTGATGGAGACTTCAACCCACAAAGGGTAACGGTTGCGCGAGTCCACACAGGGCTCCACCCACAAAGGGTAACGGTTGCGCGAGTCCACAAAGGGCTCCACCCACGAAGGGTCCACGAAGAAGCAACTACCCACAAAGGGTCCACGAAGAAGCAACCTTGTCTATCCCACCATGGCCATCGCCCACACAGGACTTGCCTCACTAGAGGTAGATCTTCACGAAGTAGGCGATCTCCTTGCCCTTACAAACTCCTTGGTTCAACTCCACAATCTTGTCGGAGGCTCCCAAGTGACACCTAGCCAATCTAGGAGACACCACTCTCCAAGAAGTAACAAATGGTGTGTAGGTAATGAACTCCTTGCTCTTGTGCTTCAAATGATAGTCTCCCCAACACTCAACTCTCTCTCGTAGGATTTGGATTTGGTCGAAAGAAGATTTGAGTGGAAAGCAACTTGGGAAGGCTAGAGATCAAGATTCATATCATAGGAATGGAATATCTTGGTCTCAACACATGAGTAGGTGGTTCTCTCTCAGAACATATGAGTTGGAATTGTGTATGTGTTCTGATTGCTCTCTCCACGAATGAAGAGGAGGTGGAGGGGTATATATAGCCTCCACACAAAATCCAACCGTTACACACAGTTTTCCAATCTCGGTGGGACCGAATCAACAAACTCGGTCGGACCGGAAAGGTAAACCTAGTGACCGTTAGAGATTTTCGGTGGGACTGACATGCAACTCGGTAGGACCGATATGGTTAGGGTTTGGGCATAACGTAATCTCGGTGAGACCGATTACAAAAACTCGGTGGGACCGAATTTGGTAATTAGCTATCCAGAGTGTTGGTCAGGCAAACTCGATGGGACCGATTTGCTCTTTCGGTGAGACCGAAAAGTTACAAAAAGGAAACACTGAATTTACATTGCAATCTCGGTGGGACCGATTCGCTCTTTCGGTGAGACCGAAAAGTTACGAAAGGGAAACAGAGAGTTTGCAACCCCATCTCGGTGAGACCGAGATCCCTATCGGTAGAACCGATTTGCTCGGGTTTGGCAGTGGCTTATGACAAATGAAACTCGGTGGCGCCGGATAGGAAGAATCGGTAGGACCGAGTTTGGCTTAGGGTTTTGGTCATATGTGGATATGGGAAAGTAGTTGAGGGTTTTGGAGCATATCACTAAGCACATGAAGCAAGAGGCTCATTAAGCAACACCTCATCCCTCCTTGATAGTATTGGCTTTTCCTAAAGACTCAATGTGATCTTGGATCACTAAAATGTAAAATGAAGAGTCTTGAGCTTTTGAGCTTGAGCCAATCCTTTGTCCTTAGCATTTTGAGGGTTCCACTTTCACATCCATGCCATGCCAATCATTGAGCTTTCCTGAAATAATCATCTTGGAATAGCATTAGCTCAGTGAGCTATATGTTGTTATGAATTACCAAAACCACCTAGGGATAGTTGCACTTTCAGGGTCCTTTGGGACAACACTTTGGCATCGTTCGTAGTCTTGGGGGAGGAGGCCGGCAGAAGCGACCCGCTGTCCATCACCTTTGGATCCAGCGAATTCCCCAAAGATGAGGATCGCTGGAGGTGGGCGAGAGCCGGACTGCAGCGCATGATTCAACATATTAAAACCACGAAGCAAATGAGCTGGATATATATGTGTGTAAGTGCCTTTGAGTACTTACGTTCCGGCCAGGGGCTTCTTCCTGGAATGCCACTCAGGGCTGCTGTCGGTGTCCGATTTGGAATCATCCGCAAGGGAGACTCTCCCTTTCTTGGACGCCTCCGCCTCTGCCTCCAGATCCATGGAGGCCACCCTTTTCTTCCTTTCCCCCTCGGGGGGAGAATTTCTGTCCTCCTCCTCCTCGTCGTTGTCGGCAGGGGAGGAATGGGTTTCGATGTCTTCGGATATTGCGTCCGAAGTGCCTTTATGACGGAGGCCGCTTCTTGTCTCCCGGCCGTTCTACTTGGTCTTCTTCTCTGGCGCCTGGTAGGGCGCTGGAACTAGCATCTTTGATAGGAGCGGGATAGCCGGGTTTTCGGGCAGCGGAGTCGGACACTAGATCCATTCTGCCTTCTTTATCCACCTCTGAAAATACAAATGGAGAAACTTAGACATCTTCCTAGAATGCACAGGAAGAGATACACCTTGAAGTATGGAGAACTTACTGGACTGGCTAGATGGGTCAGGTCATATCCGCGGTCCTCAGACGTCCGCGACCACGTCTGATTGGCCTTCAAAAGCACCTTCCAGATACCTTCATGCATGGAGCCGAAGAACTGCCGCAAGGTCTGGTGCTTGGCCGGATAGAACTCCCACAAATGGCAAGTCTGGCTCTGGCAGGGAAGGATCTGGCAAAAAAGCATCACCTGGGTCACATTGGCGAGCTTGATGTTCTTGTCCACCATGCTCTTGATGCGCGCCTGCAGCGCCGATATCCCGTCTAACGACGACCAGTCAGGCCCTTTTTTAGCTAGGAGGTAAGCCGCATTGGGGGCCCGGACTTGAATTTGGGAGCCGCGGCCCAGGTGGTGTCGCGGGGCTCAGTGACATAGAACCACTATCGGATTTCGGGTTTCAGCAAAATCCATGAGGTTCGAACACTGGGGTGCGCACGAAGATCTCTCCTCCCTCTAGCTCACGCCCTCACCGCAATCTCAAGGTTCAGCGCGTCGAACTCGCCAAACAAAGGGACACAAGATTTATACTGGTTCGGGCCATCGATGTGGTGTAATGCCCTACTCAAGTGTGGTGTGGTGGATTGCCTCGTAGGCTGAGGATGAACAATTACAAGGGATGAACAGCCTCCTGAGGAGAGGTGTTCATGAGCTCGGTGAGCTTGTGTGGTGGCCTTGGTGGAATGGATCCCGTCCAAGATGAGATGCCTCCCTATGGTGGTGGCCAGTCCTTTATATAGAGGCCCAGGTCCTCCTCCCAAATATTAGGTGGGAAGGGATCCCACAATGGCCAATTTGAAGGGGGACAACTAGTACAAGCTATCCTGACAAAAGGTGGTCTTCGCCTGCCAAAGGCTCTGGTGGTGACGCCGTCCTGGGCTCCACGGTGACCTCTGTCCTGCCGTCCTGCTGGTCTTGGTTTCGTTGCACTGATATGGAAACCTTTGCATGATGCCTCGGGACTCCTCGCCTTGCCAGTCCCTTTAGCACCAAAGAGGAAACGAGGACACTGTGCATGCTGACACCTGCCTGGCGCCCGCCTGGCCCCGGTCGTCATGGCTTACGTCACAGGGACCTCGGGAGGTGCCCCTTGCCTTGATATCCCCATCCCTCCCAAGCCAGCCTGGTGAGGCCGCCCCAAGGAGGTCTTGCGTCGTCCGCCTCGCGAGGCTTGACCCCTCGCGATGGTCTTGAGTGTTTGCTGGTGAAGATGGGTCGTACGGGGCCGCTGGCGAAGCCCCACCGTGCGCCGTAGGCAGGCAAGTCTGGGGACCCCCGTTCCCAGGACGCCGACAGTAGCCCCCGGGACCAAGGCGTGCTCGGGCTTGGCTTCGAGGCGAAGCCAAGGGGCAAGTGTGGAGCGCCACGGGCCCCAACAGCTAGCGGCCTCGGTTGACGCGTGGTGATTGATGGGATGTGGGCGTCTCCGCTTCCCCATGCTGCCTTGGCAACTGCCCACCAGACAAAAGGCTGGCGCGGGCTGCATTTGCCTTCATTGCTTCCCATCGACTTGCTCCAGATCCCCTTTCTCGCTCCTTGCTTCCGGAGACTCTAGATTCGCCCAGATCCTCCTTCGAGCTTGCCGTAGATGGCGCCCAAGAAAGCTCAGGCCACTCCCTCGTCGTCTTGGTACGAGCCGATCCTTGATGCGCCGAGCGTTTCGGAGAAGAACCTTGTCGTCATGCTTCTGATGATAGCAGAGGGTGATAAGAAGAGGAAGACTGTGCTCCGGGCTGGCTCCGACGAGCCGGAGGCCTCAGGCAGCACCTTCTACCCATTCTTCATGAGCAGCATTGTCGCCGGGCTGGTTCCCCCCTTCTCCGACTTCTTCTACTCCGTCCTTAGCCATTACAAGATCCACGCTCTCCATCTTCATCCCAATTCCATCCTCCTCCTGTCGATCTTTGCCTTCTACTATGAGGCGTATGTTGGGGTGATGTCGTCTGTGGCACTGCCGCGCCATTTCTTCTTCCTCCGGATCAAAGAGGGCCACTGCTCTAGGTGCGTTGGCTTCGTCGCAGCCAACAAGACCAACGGCATCTCGAAGGCCGGGAAGAAGGCCAAGGGCTTCAGGGGCAAGTGGGTCTTGATGGACGCCAAGCGCGCCCACCCCCGACTGGTGCTGCCGACGGAGATGCCTGTGTCCCACGAGGGGTGGCTTCGCGCGAAGCTCAACGACTCCCGGGCGGCGCAGGTGTTGGAGAGGATGACCGCCGGCCTGAGGCCTGGTGATTCGAGGGCGGTGAAGTAGACGGGAGCCATGATCGTCAAAGAATTCATGAAGCAACGCGTGGCTCCCCTCCAGTCGCCCGCGTGCCCCTTGTGGAAGCTTGGAGACGAAGGGGGTGACCTCTGCCTGCGCCCGGAGGCCCTTTCTAATGAGGAGCTACGCTCGGCCCTCCACTCCTTGGTTGGGGACGACCAAGGGTACCCGCCAGACTCCTTTCTTCCCTTGTACCGCCGTCCGGATGGGGCAAAGGTTGTCGCCGCTCTGCCTGTCTTCGACGGGCGTGGGCTCATGCCGCCTGTGCCCTCGAATGTCCCAGTGACGATAACTCTAGTGGACGTGTCTTCCGACGAGTCTCAGGCGGAGGAAGAGGAGGAAGAAGGGGAGGAGGAGGAGCGCGACTCGGAGGTGACCCGCGAAGGGGCGGGGGAGACCTCCCCTTTGTGCAAGGCCGACATCCTCCGCACCCTGCCTGATGACGATGACGAGCCGATGTCCTCCTAGAAAGTAGGGAGCTGCATGCAGCCGATGGCTCCTCGAGGTCCAAGGCCAGTCCTCGGAGGAGGTCCCCGGCTGCGATTCCGACGAGAGGGCGGTTGGCGCTGATTTCCCGAGACGATGCCCCCTGTTCTGATGCTTCCTGGAGCTGCCTCCAACACACCTGCTACTTCTTCTTTTGTTCCTGGTGCTCGCGCGCCCGTGCCTCAAGCCGCGAAGCTTTCAGGATTCAAGCATAGGAAGCAGAGAGATTATACAATGGTGGACCAGTAAGTACTCTTGTCCTATCTTGTTTCTGCTTCTACTGTTGACTCTTAATGCTTCTCTGTTGCGCCAACAGGCCTACACCCATGGCGAAGAGGAGGAAGGAGGAAGCGGTGGTATTGCTTGGGACCCCATCGCCTGCGGCGGCTGCACCCCTCTCCGTGGAGAAGGGCAGTGACAGCGCTCGCGTTTCTCCAGCCCAATCGTCCTCGCGAGGCTTGGGGGAGCGTCCTCAAAAGGAGGTGGCCCCTGCTGCCCCACTGGCTCGAGAGGTGCTAATGCCCAGTTCGGTTGCTGGGGTCCCCAAGGCTCAGGAGCCCCCAGCCTCCCAGGCCATGGTGGCGACGCTGACTCCTCCTCCTGCCGCACTGCTAACATTAGATCTTTTTGCCTCCCCCGACATCCTGGAGTGCGCTCTTTCTGTGATGACCCTGCTGTGAGAAGATCTTCAAGGCGCCGACCCCCGCCTGGTAGCTGGGCGCCTGGAGCTGGTCTCTGGCTGGCTTCACTCAGACGTGTTCGTTCGGGCGGCGCTGAGCCAGGAGGCAGCAACCTCCGAGAAGGACAAGCAGGCCGCCGCCCAGGCCGCGACCGCTCGCGAGGTGGCCCTGAAAGATGCCGGGGCCGCCCAGGATCGTTGTCAGTCGCTGCAGGCCGAGTTGGAGACAATGCACAACGAGCGTGCGGCCGAGGTGCAAGGCCGCAAGGCGGAGGAGGAGAAGATGAAGTCCTGGGAGGACGCCGTCGGGGGTCGCGACACCGAGCTGGAGCAGTTGGGGAAGGCGCAGGCCACGGAGCGCAGCCGGCTGGAGAAGCTGAAGCGGAAGATGGAAGCGGAGAAAGCCGAGCTTGACGCCAAGGCGAAGGTCCTGGCTGAGGACCACGCGGCCTTCAAGTCCCTCGGGGAGAGGTCCCGCGTGGCGCTGCAGGCACTCTACGAGAAGGTCTTGGAGGAGCCGCTAGCCACCGTCGATGAGGGCCCCACCCAGCTGCTTCTTCATCTAGTCGGGGCGCTTAAGGAGGTCATGGGCGGAATCGGCCCCTTGGTAGAAAGGGAAGCCCGCACACTTTCCTCGGCCGCGCTGACGCGCGTCTTCAGCCACCTCTATCTTCGTGATCCTGCCGCCAACCTCGACGGGCTGCTGGAGCCTGTGGACGACGAGCGCTGCGTAGCCGCTGCCGAAGCCGTGAAGGGCTAGGTGGAAGCTTTGCTTAAGAAGTTCCACGGCTTCGACCCTGCGCCCCCAACTGGTGACGCTGCTGAACCTGCAACTCCAGTTGGCGACTCAGGTGAGGGTGGCATCACCATCGAAGGGACGCCTCTTGCAAGTGACGGAGGCGTCCAGGGATGATGGGATGACTTGCCAGTGGCTCCTTTTCCTGCTTTGCTTCTGCAACATGAACCATGCCTCATGGAGGCGTTTAAACTTGTGCTTGGTATTCAAGAAACAGTATGTCTTGTAATATATGTTTGAAATTCCACGATTTCCTTTCCGTTTGCTTTGGTGTTCTGCGTCGGCAGGGCCCGACCCCGCGGATACCTCAGCCGCCGTTGGGCCGTCCGGATCACTAGAACGGACCAAGGAGTGAGGGGGCTACGTGGCCAGTTAGGATCCTGCGTCGCGATGCTCAGGAGTCCCCCTTGACGCGCAAACAGCTTATAGAAAGGAGATGCGAGAGTAGGCCTAGTGTTCTACGTTGGCAGGGCTCGACCCCGCATATACCTCAGCCGCCATTGGACTGTCCGGATCACCAGGACGGACCAAGGAGTGAGTGTGACGCCCCCGATTCAATAGTACACTAATCATACACGCAAACATGTACGATCAAGATCAGGGACTCACGGGAAGATATCACAAAACAACTCTATACACAAATTATAATAATACAAGCTTTATATTACAAGCCAGGGGCCTCGAGGGCTCGAATACATAAGCTCGAATACACAAGAGTCAGTGGAAGCAATAATATCTGAGTACAAACATAAGTTAAACAAGTTTGCCTCAAGAAGGCTAGCACAAAAGTAGCAACGATCGAAAAGGCAAGGCCTCCTGCCTCGGACCTCCTAACTACTCCTCGAACCAAACTCCACATAGAAACATCCTCGGGATCCTCTGGCTCCTGGACTCCATCATATGATCACAATAACCGGGAAAAGGGGAAATAGAAGTAGCAAAGAAACCGTGAGTACTCATCCAAAGTACTCGCAAGCAAGGATCTACACTACATATGCATGGGTATCAATGTAAAGGGGCCATATCAGTGGACGAACTGCAGAATGCCAGAATAAGAGGGGGATAGCTAGTCCTATCAAAGACTATACTTCTGAAAGCCTTCATCTTGCAGCATGTAGAAGAGAGTAGATGGTAAGTTCACCAAGTATCATCGTAGCGTAATCCTACCTGACGATCCTCTCCTCGTCGGCCTGTTAGAGAGCGATCACCGGGTTGTATCTGGCACTTGAAAGGGTGTGTTTTTATTAAGTATCTGGTTCTAGTTGTCATAAGGTCAAGGTACAACTCCGGGTCGTCCTTTTACCGAGGGACACGACTACTCGAATAGATAAACTTCCATGCAGGGGTGCACCACATTTCCCAACACGCTCGATCCCCTTTGGCCGAGTACACTTTCCTAGGTCATGCTCGGCCTCAGAAGATCAACATGTCATAGCCCCACCTAGGCACAACAGAGAGGTCAGCACGCCGGTCTAAATCCTATGGCGCGGGGGTCTCGGCCCATCGCCCATTGCACACATGCACGTTGCGAGGGCAGCCGGTGAGCAGATCTAGCAACCTCCATTACAAAGGAAGTTGCATTACGCGGTCCAACCCGGCACGCGCCGCTCAGTCGCTGACGTCGAGAAGGCTTCGGCTGATACCACGACGTCGAGTGCCCATAACTGTTCCCGCGTAGTTGGTTGGTGCGTATAGGCCAGTGGCCCGACTCAGATCAAATACCAAGATCTCGTTAAGTGTGTTATTTTGAAGTAACCGCGAACACCGACCAGGGCCAGGCCCACCTCTCTCCTAGGTGGTCTCAACCTACCATGTCGCTTCGCCACAAAGTAACCATCAGGGGGCTGTCGGGAACCCAGGCCCATCACTACCTGGATGGAACCACCTGCCCCTTCAGCCCCCATCTCCAAACAGTAACCTAAATATGTAACAGTATATAGTATATGTACCCGTGATCACCTCCTGAAGTGATCATGACCCAGTAGTATAGCATGGCAGACGGACAAGAATGTAGGGCCTTTGATGGAATACTAGCATCCTATACTAAGCATTTAGGATTGCAGGTAAGGGTAACAACAGTAGTAGCAAAGACAGTCTATGCATCAGGATAGGAGTAATAGAAAGCAGTAACATGCTACACTACTCTAATGCAAGCAGTACAGAGAAGAATAGGCGATATCTGGTGATCAAGGGGGGGGGGGGCTTGCCTGGTTGCTCTGGCAAGGAGGGGTCGTCAACAACATAGTCGTACTGGGTAGCAGCAGTGTAGGTCTCGGGGTCTACCGGAAACAAGTAACCGAGGGGGAACAAAATAAATAATGGAGCAATCAAGGCAACACAAAGCATAACATGGCAATACGCGGTGCTAGGTAAGCCCTAACGCGGTACTAGGCGATGCCGTCGAAGGGTGGAAACATCCGGGAAAGTATTCCTTGTGTTTGACATTTTCAGACAAACGAACCAGAGGGGGATTGTTGCATGTTCGCTATGCTAGGGACGTGTGGCAGACGAACGAACTGCGTATTCGGATTCGTCTCATTGTTCTGAGTAACTTTCATGTACAAAGTATTTTCATCCGAATTACAGTTTATTTTATAAGAATTTTCAAAGATTTAAACAATTTTCTGAAATTAATAATATTTCGAAAATAGATTAGAAATGCTAAGTGTACCCAAAAGTACACCCAGCCCGCGGCTGTGTGGGGCTGACAGAGGGCCCAGACAACTGACCAGTCCGCAGTTGACTGGTCAATGTTGACTGGTCAAAGGCCCTTGTAGGACTCATCTATCACTGACTGAATAGCTAAATGATTTTAATTAATCTAATTAAATCGTGGGGCCGAGCTGTCAGCTCCTATTAACTTAATTAAACCTAGTTATTAGTTAATTAACTAATAGCATGGGTGGGGGCCACCTGTCATTAGGCCATCTCTAATTAATAACAACAATAATAAAAATAAAAATTGGGGCTAATCCCCATTTGTCAGCTCGGCTGTGCCCGCGCTCGTCTAGAGGATGGCGAGGCCATGGAAGACAACGGTCGGCTGGAGCAGAGCGAGGGGCGGGAGAGCGGGGCACGGCCCGGTGGCCGACGAGCGGAGGCGCGCGAGGGGGCGGCACGCGCGCACGTGGGGCTCACGCGGGCAGGCGTAGCGGGGCAGCCGCATCGGCCGTGGCAAACAGCAGACGAGGCCGTTCGCGAGCGAGCCCTCGCGGGGGGGGGGGGGGGGGGGGGGGGGGGGGGGGGGGGTGACGAGCAACGGCGAGGTGCGGGCGCTGGGGCGGCGGGGCTAGTGGTGCGCATCGGGACGGGAATGAGAGAAGGGAGCAGCGGCAGCTATGGCAGCGCATCAGCAACCAGCAAAGCAGCAGTGGCAGAAGTAGGAGTAGCGGCCGACAGTAGGAGAGGTGCGGGCACAAGGCACAACAAAGGCACGGTCGACGAGCAGAGGGCAAGCGCGGCACGCAGCGACGGCAGTAGCAACAATAGAGTAGTGCAAGGAGCAGCAGGCGCGCGTACGCGGACACTGAGCTTCGGTCATGGCGGCCGTCGGCTCGTACAGGCAACTACGGCGACGGATCGAGACTGTGGTGAGGGGGGTTCGGAGGAGGAGCTCACCGCGAGTCCGGTGGCATGCTCATGGAGGGTCGGGGTGGACCGGAACGATGGCAATCGATGACAGTCGCCGGTGATGTACGCGCTGAAGACGACGGCGATGGCGAGCATACGGGCCGTCCCAGCTTGATTCGGTGCTCGGGATGGATGAAGACGACATATGCGGATCTCCTGGACGTCTTCCCACGCGAAGACGACGACGGTGGGCGCGGGCATGGGGAGGTCTGTGGTGGCGGCGGCTCTGTTGCACACGGGAGAGAGGAGGGGAGCAAGGGGGAGAGGAGAGGGGCAGCTAGGGTTCACAGGTGGGTTTTGAGGATGCCTTGTAGGTGCAGGGGACGAGGGGGCGCGGGATGGCCGACACGCGCCAGGGCGCGGCCATGGCCGGTTGGATGCCCTCCATGATCCCTTGTCTCCTGTAAGAGGAAGGAGAGGTGGAGGTGGGTTGGGCCTGGTGGTGTGCACTTGGGCCTCAAGTGCATAGTGCCAGGTTTTGCCTCCTTCTGTTTATATTACACTTGTTTATTGATTTATTTAGTTATGTTTTCTAATTCTTTTCAAATGATTTTAGCTTTATGAAATACAAAACTTGCACCACAATTTGTGATATATACTAGTCCACTGCCACAATAAGTTTGGCACTCAAACAAAATATCTTGGAATTTCTTATAATTTAAAAAAGCATTAAAATATTGATTTGGCCCTAGTTTTAATTATTTTTGGAGCACTTAAACACTTTATAAATTGTTCGTTGCCGTCTCTTAAATAGTTAGTACATAATTGTAAGCTTTTGAACATTTTTAATTCACTGATTTACGAAAACTATAATTTGACTAGTTATTGGAATTTGTATTTGGACTAAGTTTGAAGCAAGTGAGTTTAGCAAAATTTTAACTATGATGACCTGGCATCATTAACATAGGTTTACTGTAGCTTAACTATCGGGGTGTCACAAATCTCCTCTACTACAAGAAATCTCGCCCCGAGATTTAAGAGGTAGAGTTAAGGGGAAGGAATTGGTTATGAAATTCTAACAAATCTTCTTGTTCGTGGTACTCTCATCGAAGAGGTTGATCCATTACGTTGATGTTTTAAATTCTCTGCATCAGCGCATCATGATGAAGTCATCATCCTTTCTTCGGAAATTTCATCGTACTTACAAAATAATAGGGGGTATCCCATAAGAACAGACCTCTACAAGGCTGACTATCTGGTAGACAATATCGGGGAAAGTGGCGGAAAGTAGCTCTCGAATTGAAACTTAAGAAGATATCGAGAGCAAAGTAAGAAGGTACCATAAGAGGTTTCAAGCAGCCAGGTAATCATCCAATGCCTAGTCAGAAGGTGAAAGGGTTTCAGGGAAACGTGAATAAGTATTGCCTCTGATACCCGAATAGATCACTAGGAATGTGGCTCGTGAATTGCATACGAAGCCAAGCGCGAGGATTAACTTTGGAAACAGGGTGTACAGGAGAGTCAGGTTTTGATCCTGTGGCACTGTGGGTTATGGGCCCGCCATGTGGGTTCAAGGTAGGAAGGTGCTAATCAATTTGCATGGTCAAGATAGCAAGGCAGGTCAGAGTATCGCCTGTTAGTTATGTCAGCAACAACATCGGTACCAAGGGCAAGGAACGAAGAGAACCATTTTCCTGCTCGTTGAACGAGGCGGACAAATAGGCAAAGTTCTCGTCCATCGGTGCCTACCAAAATGTTATCAACAATATTAAAAGGGTCTTACTAACAGAGTGGTTCAACGAGGTGCTTACCTAAGCAGGAGAATATTATTGCTTAGATCATATAGATCACAAGGAAGGTTAAACCAAACAATGGAAAGGAAAATATGATTATCAGATCAAACGGAACAATGGAAAGGAAAATGTGTTTAAACACATGTTTCAAGGGTATATCTGTCGGTGTTCTAAGACCGGGGGTCCCCAGACTTGCCTGCGTGCGGCCCGCGGCATGGCTCCACCAGCGGCCCTGTAAGGCCCACCTTCACCAGCAAACACTCAAGACCATCGCGAGGGGCCAAGCCTCGCGAGGCGGACGACGTAAGACCTCTTCAGGGGCGGCCTCACCAGGATGGCTCGCGAGGGGCGGAGAGATCAAGGCAAGGGACACCTCGTGAGGTTCCTGTGACGCAAGCCATGACGACTGGAGCCAGGCGGGCGCCAGGCGGGCGTGAGCGCTCGCAGTGTCCTCTCTTCCTCTTTGGTGCTAAAGGGGCAAGCGCAGGCGAGGAGTCCCGAGGCATCAGGCAAAGGTTTCCATATCGGTGCAACAAGACCAAGACCAGTAGGATGGTAGGACAAAGGTCATCGTGGAGCCCAAGATGGCGTCACCACCAGAGCCTTTGGCAGGCGAAGACTACTTTTGTCAGGACAGCTTGTACTAGTTGTCTCCCTTCGAATTTGGCCGTTGTGGGATCCCTTCCCGCTCAATATTTGGGAAGAGGACTAGGGCCTCTATAAATAGGACTAGCCACCACCATAGGGAGAGATCTGATTCCGATCCTCAACCACACAAGCACACCAAGTGCAAGAACACCTCTCCTCGCGAGGCTGTTCTTCCCTTCTAACTTTTCATCCTCAGCCCAAGAGGCAATCCACCACATCACACTGGAGTAGGTTATTACACCACAACGGTGGCCTGAACTAGTATAAATCTTGTGTCTCGTGTTCCCTAGGTTCGTCAAGCTAGGCCGTGAGATCGTAGAGCGTGCGAGCTAGAGAGGGGGAGAGATCTTAGTGTGCACCCCAGTGTTCGAACCTCAAGGGTTTTGCCGGAAGCAAAAATCCGACATTTGGCGCGCCAGGTAGGGGTGCGCTTAAGCTTTCCTCTTCGTCGATCCGTGCTTCGCCACTCCACCAAGTTCATGGTCGACGCTTGTCGGGCACGCGCTGAGCGCCGGGCCGCTCTCGCCACCCATGTCGCTTAGATAGCCCCCGTCGGCGGACCTCCCCATCGTTCTCCGTCACCCACCGCCAACGCCGCCACCGGCCCGGCGGCAAACGAGCAGCAAGCCTCTTCACTGCACCCCTCTGTGCGGCGAGACGGTCGCACCGCCACCCCATCGCTAACTCCAGCCGTCTCATCGTCTCACGCTCGCCGTGCCCCCACGGACACGCAGGCTGCGCTGCTCATGGCACGCGAGCTCCTGCGCTACCGCCCGATCGATGACATCTAGGAGGACTGGTTGGACCGCATTGTCGAGCTCGTCATCGCCGTGGGGGGCTCTCCTGCACCATCCCACTCGCTGCCTCGCCCGCCCCCGGCTGCGGGCAATGTGGCTCACGGAGCGCCTCCGCCCCCTCAGCACCAAGATGGTGCCCTTGCGCCGAGGTGTACGGCTCATGGAGTGCCTCAGCCTCCCCCGCGTCAAGACGGCACCCTCGCTCCAAGATGTGCGGTCCCGCGGCAAGACCCACCGCGCCGTGCGCCCGCGCGCGAAGAAGGAAGTTGCTAGGAGGTTCTCCGTCTGAAAGAAAACGCTCCACCGCTACCGGCACCGCCACGTCAGGATCGCTTGCTACGGCAGGGCCATGCGCCACTTGCGGTGGCGGCGCAGGGGCGCCAAGGTCAAGCTCCGCCTCCGTGACATGCCCCAGTGGCCACGTGTAACACCCATAATGCGGCTATATCTCCCACGTGTCGGGGCATGACTTAGAGGCATAGCCGCATGGTAGTTTTGTCGCATGGTACCATGTAGTGAATAAGAAAGGGATAAAGAGCAGGCTTACAATCGCCACTTCACACAATACATAAGTAATTCATACATCATCCAAATACACTCAAAGACCGACTATGGCCAAAATAAAGGAAGACAACCCCAAATGCAAGATCCCCGATCATCCCAACTGGGCTCCACTACTGATCATCAGGAAGCGAAATGTAGTAACGACCCAGATCCTCATCGAACTCCCACTTGAGTTCGGTAGCATCACCTGCACTGGTATCCTCGGCACCTGCAACTGTTTGGAAGTATCCGTGAGTCATGAGGACTCAACAATCTCACACCCGCGAGATCAAGACTATTTAATCTTATGGGTAGGAGAAGGTAGTGAGGTGGAGCTGCAGCAAGCACTAAGCACATATGGTGGCTAACATATGCAAAGCAGAACGAGAAGAGAAGCAACGCATGGTTGAGAAGATAGAAGTGATCTTGAAAACTACTTACGTTCAAGCATAACACAAGGCCATGTTCACTTCCCGGACTCCGCCGAAAAGAGACCATCACGGCTACACACGCGGTTGATGCATTTTAATTAAGTCAAGTGTCAAGTTCTCTACAACCGGATATTAACAAATTCCCATCTGCCACATAACTACGGGCATGGCTCTAGAAAGTTTATACCCTACAGGGGTGTCCCAACTTAGCCCATCACAAGCTCTCATGATGAACGAAGGATATTCCTTCTCCCGGAAATACCTGATCAGTCTCGGAATCCCGGTTACAAGACATTTCGACAATGGTAAAATAAGACCAGCAAAGCCGCCCGATGTGCCAACAAATCCCAATAGGAGTCGCATGTATCTCGTTCTCAGGGCACACCGAATTGTCCAAACTTCCAGAAGGCCATCCCAGAGTTGCCCCTGGTGGCCACCGGCGGTTGACAGGTTGAACCAACACTCAGAGGACCACTGGCCCGGGGTTTAAAAAAAGATGACCCTTGAGTCCGCGGAACCCAAGGGAAAAGGCTTAGGTGGCAAATGTTAAAACCAAGGTTGGGCCTTGCTGGAGGAGTTTTATTCAAAGCGAACTGTCAGTGGGTTCCCATAGCACCCAACCGCATAAGAAATGCAAAATCAAGGAACATAACACCGGTATGACGGAAACTAAGGCGCTAAGAGTGGAACAAAACACCAGGCAAAAGGCCGAGCCTTCCACCCTTTACCAAGTATATAGATGCATTAAATTAAATAAGAGATATTGTGATATCCCAACATATCCATGTTCCAACATGGAACAAACTTCAACTTCACCTGCAACTAGCAACGCTATAAGAGGGGATGAGCAAAAGTGGTAACATAGCCAAACAATGGTTTTTCTAGGAAGGTGAGTTAGAGGCTTGACATGGCAAAATGGGAGGCATGAAAAACAAGTGGTAGGTAGCGTGACATAGCGATAGAGCGAACAACTAGCAAGCAAAGATAGAAGTGATTTCGAGGGTATGGTCATCTTGCCTTCAAAGTTGTCAGAGTTGTCGAAAGCTTGATCCTCGTTAGCGTATTCACCAGGTTCCTCGGTCACATACCCGTCTCCCGGCTCTACCCAAGGCAAGAACACAAGCAATGGAGCAACAATCAATCACGGTGCAATGCACAAGCAACATGATGCAATACATGGCATGATATGCAAGATATGATATGCAATGCATAAGCATGCTCCGGAAGGGAAATAAAGATCAAGTCATCAACTTTGCAAACCAATTATACTTCTAGAAAGATGAGGTGATTTCAGTCAAAATCTATATAAGGATCACCGGAAACGGGTGCACGTTTTGCAAATGGCAAGCAAAACAAGAATGACGCAAATCTGCGATTAATAGCATGATAGCACTTAGAATGCAACAAGAAACTAAGCTAATGCACTCCAACATAGTAACAAAGCATATGGCAGTGATGTACAAGAGATTCTTGACAAAACAATAACACTAAGCTACGGCTAATTCACACTAGAACAGGTTCAAACAAGCATGGCAAAAGTGCAAAAGATATCAGCTTCACAGACTTAGTGAAAATACTAACATGTCAAAAACAACATCAGGAAGCACTGTTTAGAGTTAGGAAACAACATGCTACAGGAACATATCATAGCAAAAATAGGCATGACATGATTCTACTAAATGCATAGAACAAAAGTCCCTTGCTGAACATAAGCCAGAAAGGTACAGAAGATATGATGGCACCCATGTAAACATAGCAAGTTTTATTGACAGTTTCAGACTTAGAAGAAAAACAGAGCATGGCATAAACAAATTTATGGTAGCAACTTTGCGAGCCCATGCGACTCACCACAAAGCATTGCATGACAACATAAGCATACCAATAGCAAGAAGACATGTTCGTGAAGCTAAACATGGCAAGAGAAAGTTCATAGGGTGCATGCATCACTAGAAACAATCATGGCAATATTGATCAACATGTTAACAATCTGCCAGGAACATTTTATAGCAAAAGTAGAGCAAGACAATGACATGCTAAAGCACTCCATAATTGCAACAAAAGGCATGAATGGATATATCATAACCACATGTTCAAAACATCCTTAGTGAAGTATCTCAAAATAAACATGGATATCATGGTAGCATCAAGTTTACATGGCATCAAAATAACAACAGGAAAAAGTCTTAGAAAAATCCTAAGTTCCTAAAAACAGCAACATCATGGAGCATAGTTTGCATGCTTGTGCTAGTCACCACATAGATCAAAAAAATACAAGACTTGCACCTATGTAAAGATGGCATGATGTAGTTAAAAACATATGTAGACCTCATGCTCATAAAATGCGCATATCAAATGCAACAAAAATGACAAATCACCATGATTAGATAAGTACCAGCAGTTAACATTTTATAGCACTCTTGCAACAATGAAAATGGAATCATAATGGACAGTAACATGCATGGAAATGCTACTAACATGAAGAGCTCAATGATACGAACATTTTGCCATATCACATGCATGATTCGGAGCAACGAGCGCGGGGATATGGCATGTCAATGGAAGCTAGGAAGGTTTCGAGACTTAGTGGAAAATCACCTCCGGATCTAGGGTTGACCCGATGCGAAAAACGAGGTGAGGCAGATCTGGCCGGATCCTCGCCGGAGAGGGCTGGTGCGGCGGCAAGAGTTGGATAGAGAGGTCGCCGGCGACGGGGAAGGCGGGTCCGGTGGTCGGAGGCGGTGCGGGCAAAGGCGCGAGGTCCAGGGTCTGGGTTGCGCCGGGTTCGTACGACGACGGGCGGAGGCGGGGCTGACTCCGGTGAACTCTGGTGGCTGGAGGGAGGCGCGGGCAAAGGCGGCGGCGGCGCGGCGGCGTCGGGCGGCGAGGAGGAGGCGTGGGCGCGCGGGGGCGATGCGGGTGCAAGGCAGCGACGGATGGGCTCGGCGGGCCCGCTGCGGGCTCGCGGGCTGGCGGTGGTGGGTGGCGGCGGACTGCCACGGTTCGTTGTTGGCGGTGGCGCAGACGTGTCCAGCCGAAACGGGCGTGTCCGGCGGCGCGAGGTGGAAGGAGACTAGGGTTTGGACCCGAATTTCGGGGGAGATGCACATATTTATAGGTAGAGGGAGGTATGAATGTCCAAATGAGGTGCGGTTTTCGCCCACACGATTGTGATCCGACGACGAAGAAAATGGAGGTGGTTTAGATGGGTTATTGAGTTGTTTTAGAGGGGTGTTGGGCTGCAACACAAAGAGGCTTTTGCGGTAACCCGGTTAAACGTTGGGGCACCAAACGGCCTCCAAATGGAATGAAATTTGATAGGCGGTCTACCGGTGGTGTACCAAGGCCACTTGACAAATCTCGACCCATTCTGAGAACGTTTAACTCCCGCTCACGAAAAGAGACAAGAGGGATGCGTCGGGTGCATGTGGGAGTGTCGGATTGCGAAACGGAGAACGGGGAAAAGGTTCGGACGCATGAGATGAACACATATGCAAATGCAATGCACATGATGACATGATATGAAATGCATGACATGAACAAGATGAAAAACAAAAGACAAAAACCCAACCATGAAGGGAATCTCAGAACATAAAGCCGAAAATGGCAAGAGTCGGAGTTACAAATATGGCAAGTTACATCCGGGGTGTTACACGACGGCAGGCTGATGCCTTCACTCCTGAGCTGCATAGTGTCGTCTGGTCGGTGAAAGCACAAGTGCTCCCTAGGTGGTTTTGATAATTGATGACAACATATCTCTTGTTGGACTAACACTTCTATCTAGCATGTTTCAGATAAGTTCAACAATGAAGTGGCATGGACTAAAGGTTGTGGGAACTCCTTCAAGATGCTATGGACAAGGGATTGGCTAAAGTTTCAAGCTCAAGACTCTTCACTTTTACATTTTAGTGATCCAAGATCACATTGAGTCCATAGGAAAAGCCAATACTATCAAGGAGGGATGAGGTGTTGCTTAATGAGCCTCTTGCTTCATGTGCTTAGTGATACGCTCCAAAACCCTCAACTACTTTCCCATATCCACATATGACCAAAAACTCTAAGCCAAACTCGGTCCTACCGATTCTTCCTATCCGGCGCCACCGAGTTTCACTTGTCATTAGCCACTGCCAAACCCTAGCAATTCGGTTCTACCGATAAGGATCTCGGTCCCACCGAGATGGGGTTGCAAACTCTCTGTTTTCTGTTCGTAACTTTTCGGTCCCACCGAAAGAGCGAATCGGTCCCACCGAGATTGCAATGTAAACTCAGTGTTTCCCCTTTGTAACTTTTCGGTCTCACCGAGTTCCACTCGGTCTCACCGAAAGAGCAAATCGGTCCCACCGAGTTTGCCTGACCAACTCTCTGGTTAGCTAATTACCAAATTCGGTCTCACCGAGTTTGTGTAATCGGTCTCACCGAGATTACGTTATGCCCAAACCCTAACCGAATCGGTCCTACCGAGTTGCATGTCAGTCCCATCGAAATTCCTAACGGTCACTAGGTTTACATTTTCGGTCCGACCGAGTTTATTGATTCGGTCCCACCGAGATTGGAAAACTGTGTAACGGTTGGATTTTGTGTGAAGGCTATATATACCCCTCCACCTCCTTCTTATTCAGTGAGAGAGCCATCAGAACACACACATCATTCCAACTCATTTGTTCTGAGAGAGAACCACCTACTCATGTGTTGAGACCAAGACATTCCATTCCTACCATATGAATCTTGATCTCTAGCCTTCCCAAGTTGCTTTCCACTCAAATCTTCTTTCCACCAAATCCAAATCCTATGAGAGAGAGTTGAGTGTTGGGGAGACTATCATTTGAAGCACAAGAGCAAGGAGTTCATTACCTACACACCATTTGTTACTTCTTGGAGAGTGGTGTCTCCTAGATTGGCTAGGTGTCACTTGGGAGCCTCCGACAAGATTGTGGAGTTGAACCAAGGAGTTTGTAAGGGCAAGGAGATCGCCTACTTCGTGAAGATCTACCGCTAGTGAGGCAAGTCCTTCGTGGGCGATGGCCATGGTGGGATAGACAAGGTTGCTTCTTCGTGGACCCTTTGTGGGTGGTTGCTTCTTCGTGGACCCTTCGTGGGTGGAGCCCTTCGTGGACTCGCGCAACCATTGCCCTTGGGTGGAGCCCTATGTGGACTCGCGCAACCGTTACCCTTCGTGGGTTGAAGTCTCCATCAACGTGGATGTAGGATAGCACCACCTATCCGAACCACGGGAAAAACATCCGTGTCTCCAATTGAGTTTGATCTCTCCAAATCCTTCCCTTTACATTCTTGCAAGTTGCATGCTTTACATTCCGCTGCTCATATACTCTTTGCATGCTTGCTTGATATGTATTGTGTGTATTGAAATTGTGTCTAAACTCCACTTGAACCGAAAAGGATTAAAAATTACAACTTTAGCACGAAGTGTCTAATCACCCCCTCCCTTTAGACACATCTACTTCTAGATCCTACAAGTGGTATCAGAGCTTTGGTCTCCATTGCCTTGGTTTAATCACCATTGGAGGAAGATGGATGTGTCTACTCTAGGGAGTCTTAGACATAGAGTGCCTATTCTTGATGGAAAGTATTTTCATGAGTGGAAAAATGAGATGCTTGTAATCTTCAATCAATATCATTTGAACAAGTATATTGCTAGTCCTTGTGCACCCCATATTGATTCCTTGCATCCTACCCTAGATGAAGATATTAACATGATTCGCAATCTTAGAACTATTGAGCTCATCATTAGAGGATTGCCCAAAGATTTGATTGCTAGTTTGCCTACTCAAAATTGCGCCTATACTATATGGAAATTTCTTGAGGAACAGTTTCCCAATCACTCCTTGAAAACTTTGGATGAAATTCTCCATAAATCTATTGCCTTGAGTAAGATGAACTCTAGTGATCCTAGTTTTGGTAAATGTCTTCTTGAACTTGCGAATCTTAAGCATGCTAAAGGAGATGTTGGAATCATTAATGATATCATACTCAAAGCTATAAGAATTCATAAAAGTAACCACTTTGATCATTTATGTAATGAATTACCCTCTCTAGGAAATGATGAGTCACAAGATCATGATGAACATGAATATTATGATGATGATGATGATGATGATAGTGACTCCGATCTTGATAATGCAATGAGACATTTTGGTCTTATGGAAAATCTTCGGGGATACAAATCAGGAGGAAAGGAATGGGTTCTTGATAGTGGATGCACTGATCATATGACTGGAGATAAAGAGATGTTCCGTGAGCTTGCTGAAAACAACGGCCCTCGAAAATATGTCACCTTTGGTGATAATTCAAAGGGTAAAGTGGTTGGCTTTGGTAAGGTGGCCATCTCACATGATAGTTCCATTCAAAATGTCATGCTCGTTGAATCTCTTGGCTATAACTTACTTTCAGTATCTAGACTTGCTGATTTCGGTTTGAACGTCCTATTTACTGAAGTAGATTGCCAAGTATTTCGTCGAGACAATCATAAAATGGTCTTTACGGGTATGCGTAGAGGTGATCTTTACATTGTCGATTTCTCTAAAAAGGCACAACCTAAAACTTGCTTTGTTGCTAAATCCTCAAAAGGCTAGTTGTGGCATAGACGACTAGGTCACGTTGGCATGAGAAACCTTGACAAGCTTATTAAAGGAAATCATATCCTTGGAGTTAACGATGTCATATTTGATAAGGATAGACTTTGCAGTGCTTGTCAAGCAGGTAAACAGGTTGGAGGAAGACATCCCGTGAAGAACATCATGACCACAAGGAGGCCACTCGAGCTGCTTCACATGGATCTCTTTGGTCCCAATGCCTACAAGAGTCTCGGTGGAAATTCTTTTGGTCTAGTTATAGTTGATGATTTTTCAAGATTTACGTGGGTGTTCTTTCTTAATGACAAGTCGCAGGTCCAGAAGATCTTCAGAAACTTCGCTAGGAAAGCCCAAAATCAGTTTGATGTGAAGATCAAGAAGGTTCGGAGTGACAACGGAACGGAGTTCAAGAACGCAAATGTGAACACCTTTCTTGACGAAGAAGGGATTCCACACGAGTTCTCGGCTACATACACACCTCAACAAAATGGATTTGTTGAGAGGAAGAACCGGACGCTCATCGAAATGGCAAGAACAATGCTTGATGAATACAAGACGCCAAAGCACTTTTGGGCAGAAGTGGTTGAGACAGCTTGTCACGCAACAAATCGCTTATATCTTCACAAGCTACTCGGCAAGACGGCATACGAGCTCCTCACCGGTAACAAGCCCCAAGTTGGATACTTTCGAGTATTCGGCTCAAAGTGCTACATTCTTGATAAGCATCGTCGTTCAAAGTTTGCTCCTAAATCTCATGAAGGTTTTCTACTTGGTTATGGATCAAACTCTCACACTTACCGTGTCTACAACAATTTCACCCGAAAGGTTGAAGAGACGGTAGATGTGAAGTTTGATGAATCTAATGGCTCGCAAGTAGAGCAATTGCCAATTGATGTAGGAGACAAAGACCCCTCAGAAGCAATTCAAGACTTTTCTATTGGCAAAATTCGTCCAACAGAGGTGAAGGAGAGTACTTCGTCCGTCCAAGTGGAAGCTTCTACTTCACGACAAGGTGAACCAAGAATCGACACGGAAGCATCCACAAGCGGGCCACACCAAGATGAAGAAAACGAGGAAGTACGTCAAGATGAACATCAACAACCTCCTTCTCCACCACGACAAGAGAACGACGACGTCAACAATGAAGAAGGCCAAGAAGAAGAACAAGATGAAGAAGATGCTCAACAAAGACCCAAGCAAAAGCTCTCACGAGTTCGAGCAAGAATTGTCAAAGATCATCCCGTCGAGCAAATCCTCAATGATATACAAACCGGGAGAATCACTCGCTCAAAAACTCGTTTAGCTAACTTTTGTGAAAACTATTCATTCATCTCGAGCATTGAACCAATGAAGGTTGAAGAAGCATTGGAAGATCCGGATTGGATAAACGCTATGCATGAAGAGCTACATAATTTTGAGAGAAACCAAGTTTGGACATTGGTTGAGAAGCCCGACAACAACCACAACATCATTGGTACCAAATGGGTGTTTCGCAATAAGCAAGATGAAGATGGACAAGTGGTTCGCAACAAAGCACGTCTCGTCGCCCAAGGATACACACAAGTCGAAGGTATGGACTATGGTGAGACATATGCTCCCGTTGCTAGACTTGAGTCCATTCGCATCTTACTTGCCTATGCTAATCACCATAATATCACCTTGTACCAAATGGACATTAAAAGTGCTTTTCTAAATGGAGAAATAGAGGAGGAAGTTTATGTCAAACAACCTCCCGGCTTTGTCAATCCTAAGAAACCAAATCATGTTTACAAACTTCACAAAGCTCTTTATGGTCTTAAACAAGCTCCTAGAGCATGGTATAAATGCTTGACCAAGTTCCTTACTACAAGTGGTTTTGAAATTGGTAAAATTGATTCTACTCTTTTTACTAAAAGGGTTAATGGAGAATTATTTGTATGCCAAATTTATGTTGATGACATCATATTTGGTTCAACTAACCCTCTCTTTAGTGAAAATTTTGGAAAGCTAATGTCAGAGAAGTTTGAGATTTCTATGATGAGTGAACTCAAATTATTTCTCGGGTTGCAAATCAAGCAAACTAAGGAAGGTACATTTGTCTCTCAAACAAAGTACACCAAGGACTTATTCAAGAAGTTCAATATGCAAGAATGCAAAGGTATGTCTACACCCATGCCCACTAGTGGACATAATGATTTGACCAAAGATGGTGAACCTGTTGATCAAAAGGTTTATCGCTCTATGATTGGTTCATTGTTATACCTATGTGCTTCACGTCCCGATATTATGCTAAGTGTGTGCATGTGTGCTCGATATCAAGCTGCTCCTAAAGATTGTCATCTTAAGGCTGTGAAAAGGATAGTGAGATATTTAATCCATACACCAAATTTTGGCATTTGGTATCCTAAGAGGTCTTCTTTTGATCTTGTTGGCTATTCCGACTCATATTATGCCAGAGACAAGGTTGATAGAAAGTCCACTTCGGGTACTTGTCAATTTCTTGGTAGATCTCTTGTGTCTTGGTCTTCCAAGAAACAAAACTCGGTATCCTTATCCACCGCCGAAGCGGAATACATTGCCGCTGGTTCATGTTGCGCTCAATTACTTTGGATGACCCAAACTCTTAAAGATTATGGGATTTATGTGAAACATGTTCCACTGCTTTGTGACAATGAAAGTGCTATCAAAATTGGTCATGATCCTGTACAACATTCTCGAACAAAGCATATTGAAGTTCGTCATCATTTCATTCGAGATCATGTTGCTAAGGGTGACATCAATCTTAAGCATGTTCGCACCGATAAGCAATTAGCGGATATATTCACTAAACCGCTTGATGAGAAAGTGTTTTGCAGGTTGAGAGGAGAATTGAACATCATTGATGCTTCGAACTTGGAGTAGAAACTCCATTGGCTACATGCAAGACATGAGCTTATAACTAATCCATGATGTATCTCTTATGATAACTATCTTATGTCTTGGATATATTTGCACCTTGCATGTTGTCTAACCCATGTAGGTGCTTGGTTGAATCTAATTCCATGAGATTGCGACTCACTCACATCTTGAGCAATCTCTACAAGACCAAGACTCTACACAATAGTGGTTGAAGACAAGGAAGCACAAAACCATTCAAACATATCCTTTGACAAATTCTATGTTAAGCTTCATGATTGTCATTTTTGGATACACAAGTGCTCTTCCTTGCAAGAACTAACCCATGTAGGTAGATGAACTCAAACTCCAAGTGGTGCTCCCAACTCTTGATGAACTACATCAACCCTGAGCACCCACACAAGTTCAACTACATGAGCAAGAACCACATCACCACCCAAGGTATGTCATTCCATCTTAGAGAAGCTTTACTCCAAGACATGAGTCAAAGCAACTCAACAAGATGTGAATACATCAAGATGCTTAAACGAAAAATGGTAACCCCATTTTGAGCTTAAACGATGAGTATGACCTATGATCAAGTGTCCTCACTTGACTCCTAAGTCAATATACTCTAACATAGGTGACTATGTCACCGCCCAATTCTAGATGAAGTTCTCTTGTGTCCTTTTTCTGAGTTATTGCATTTGTTCCTTGCATATTTGTTTCCTTCTCTCTCAACAAAACAAAAAAAACTTCATCTAGAAACTTTCACTCTTTTCCTGTTTGTTTTTGTTCTGCATATTTCTGCATCAAATTTCTTGCAAATCCTTCAGCTAATTCATTGCAAATCTTTGTGAGATCTTACTTGACTAGTGAGCTGAGGTGACAAGTGTTTTTCTCTGTGTAAACTCGGTTTCACCGACTTGCAAATTTCGGTCCAACCGAATCTTTTCGGTACCACCGAAATGTGCCACTCGGTGCCACCGACTTTGCAATCAGAAAAACAGTTTGCCACTTGTTCTACATTCTCTTCTGATCCAGCTCCACTCAATGAATCTTGTCCTCCACAAGCATCACAATTTTATCCTCTGCTTTGTGCTGAATCTCAAGGACCAAACCTATTCGACGGATTCCAGGAAAAACCTTCTTGGAAATTGATGTCAAAGGGGGAGAGAGAGATCACATCAAAGCTTGTAGGAAAGAGAGATCACACCAAGAGAGAAAAAGTATTAAGGGGGAGAGAAAGTCTCAAGGATCCCAGATGTTGTTAAGGGGGAGAGAGAGATCTCCAGGGAGAAAAATACTCAAGGATCCCAGATGCTTGATGTTCAAGAGGAGAGATGCCACATGTCTTTTTGGGGGAAAGACATGTTCATATGAACTCATTTGAATTAAGTTCTATTCAGCTCTGATTTTCTGTTTCCTATCTTCTCCCAATATCCCATGTAAGATTCAGGGGGAGCAAGACACCTAAGGAAAAGAAATCAGCCAAATTCATTGCATATCTTTATTCTTGGGGACATGTTGAATCCAATGTTATCACTCTCTACATGTCATCCCAGTCTTGGCATTCTTGTGGTTTCTTTTGTTTGCTCTGGCTAGTGGACGTACCTGTGTTATCTAACCTTGTTTGCAGGTTCATTCCATCCTAAGCCAACTCGAGACCACAAGGTAAGTATATGCATCAAAATCATGAGTATGAGGAGTTCTTGCTTATGTACATACTGTTTGCAAGAAGGACTCATGAGCATGAAGGTATTTTCCTTAATAATCTTTTGCTCTGATGCATATGGCCAAGATACATGTAACACATTGCCTACTCTGTCATGATTATGCTCTCACATGCCTCTATATTTCATATTTACATGAGTGCATACATGTAGGGGGAGCCTATGCTTGCTACATGTTCTTCCAAAGCTTTACTTGCTGTTCTTATATATCTAAAGCTTTGATGTATGTTGCCATCAATTACCAAAAAGGGGGAGATTGAAAGCACAAGTGCTCCCTAGGTGGTTTTGATAATTGATGACAACATATCTCTTGTTGGACTAACACTTCTATCTAGCATGTTTCAGATAAGTTCAACAATGGAGTGGCATGGACTAAAGGTTGTGGGAACTCCTTCAAGATGCTAAGGACAAAGGATTGGCTAAAGCTTCAAGCTCAAGACTCTTCATTTTACATTTTAGTGATCCAAGATCACATTGAGTCCATAGGAAAAGCCAATACTATCAAGGAGGGATGAGGTGTTGCTTAATGAGCCTCTTGCTTCATGTGCTTAATGATATGCTCCAAAATCCTCAGCTACTTTCCCACATCCACATATGATCTAAGCTCTAAGCCAAACTCAGTCCTATCAATTCTTCCTATCCGGTGCCACCGAGTTTCACTTGTCATTAGCCACTGCCAAACCCTAGCAATTCGGTTCCACCGATAAGGTTCTCGGTCCCACCGAGATATGCAATCGGTCCCACCGAGATTGCAATGTAAACTCAGTGTTTCCCCTTTGTAACTTTTCGGTCTCACCGAGTTCCACTCGGTCTCACCGAAAGAGCAAATCGGTCCCACCGAGTTTGCCTGACCAACTCTCTGGTTAGCTAATTACCAAACTCGGTCTCACCGAGTTTGTGTAATCGGTCTCACCGAGATTACGTTATGCCCAAACCCTAACCGAATCGGTCCTACCGAGTTGCATGTCAGTCCCACCGAAATTCCTAACGGTCACTAGGTTTACATTTTCGATCCGACCGAGTTTTATGATTCGGTCCCACCGAGATTGGAAAACCGTGTAACGGTTGGATTTTGTGTGGAGGCTATATATACCCCTCCACCTCTTTCTCATTCGAAGAGAGAGCCATCAGAACACACACATCATTCCAGCTCATATGTTCTGAGAGAGAACCACCTACTCATGTGTTGAGACCAAGACATTCCATTCCTACCATATGAATCTTGATCTCTAGCCTTCCCAAGTTGCTTTCCACTCAAATCTTCTTTCCACCAAATCCAAATCCTATGAGAGAGAGTTGAGTGTTGGGGAGACTATCATTTGAAGCACAAGAGCAAGGAGTTCATTACCTACACACCATTTGTTACTTCTTGGAGAGTGGTGTCTCCTAGATTGGCTAGGTGTCACTTGGGAGCCTCCGACAAGATTGTGGAGTTGAACCAAGGAGTTTGTAAGGGCAAGGAGATCGCCTACTTCGTGAAGATCTACCGCTAGTGAGGCAAGTCCTTCGTGGGCGATGGCCATGGTGGGATAGACAAGGTTGCTTCTTCGTGGACCCTTTGTGGGTGGTTGCTTCTTCGTGGACCCTTCGTGGGTGGAGCCCTTCGTGGACTCGCGCAACCGTTGCCCTTGGGTGGAGCCCTGTGTGGACTCGCGCAACCGTTACCCTTCGTGGGTTGAAGTCTCCATCAACGTGGATGTAGGATAGCACCACCTATCCGAACCACGGGAAAAACATCCGTGTCTCCAATTGCGTTTGATCTCTCCAAACCTTCCCTTTACATTCTTGCAAGTTGCATGCTTTACATTCCGCTGCTCATATACTCTTTGCATGCTTGCTTGATATGTATTGTGTGTATTGAAATTGTGCCTAAACTCCACTTGAACCGAAAAAGATTAAAAATTGCAACTTTAGCACGAAGTGTCTAATCACCCCCCCTTTAGACACATCTACTTCTAGATCCTACAAGTGGTATCAGAGCTTTGGTCTCCATTGCCTTTGGTTTAATCACCATTGGAGGAAGATGGATGTGTCTACTCTAGGGAGTCTTAGACATAGAGTGCCTATTCTTGATGGAAAGTATTTTCATGAGTGGAAAAATGAGATGCTTGTAATCTTCAATCAATATCATTTGAACAAGTATATTGCTAGTCCTTGTGCACCCCATATTGATCCCTTGCATCCTACCCTAGATGAAGATATTAACATGATTCGCAATCTTAGAACTATTGAGCTCATCATTAGAGGATTGCCCAAAGATTTGATTGCTAGTTTGCCTACTCAAAATTGCGCCTATACTATATGGAAATTTCTTGAGGAACAGTTTCCCAATCACTCCTTGAAAACTTTGGATGAAATTCTCCATAAATCTATTGCCTTGAGTAAGATGAACTCTAGTGATCCTAGTTTTGGTAAATGTCTTCTTGAACTTGCGAATCTTAAGCATGCTAAAGGAGATGTTGGAATCATTAATGATATCATACTCAAAGCTATAAGAATTCATAAAAGTAACCAGAGGAGAAGAAGGCCAAGGTCAAGGACATGAAGCGTAAATGAGTGGTCGTACTCGCAGCAGAACCGTACACCAAGCACGGCTGGGATCTTCCCGAGTCATCCAAGGGCAGTTGTACGTTCTGCGCCTTCCACAGCGTGCGCACCCACAACACCAACGATTGTCAAGAGCTCAGGGCCATTCGAGATGGACGCTTCGGTTGACGCCCTGAGTGCAACGACCGGGGCTACGGCCGAGGAAGTGGACGAGGTGGAGGACGTTGGGACGACCGTGACCCTCGTCAGGAGTGGCGCGATCAGCCTCGCGAGGATTGTTGGTACGACCAGCCTCATGAGGGCGCCTGGAGGGACCAACCTCGCGAGGACTGTCCTCAGGGCAACCCTGGTCTCCCTCCACTGCCGCTGCCAAGGAGGAACGACGACCATCAACAGGACGAAGGGGCTGGGGGCTTCCAGGAGCCGCGCGCCATCGCCTGCATCTTGGGTGGCACTCAGGCCCCGGCCTCCCAGCGCATCTTCAAGCAGTTCTCTCACGAAGTGAATGCAGCTCTCCCCAAGCTTGAGGCTACGCGCCCGCTCAGATGGTCCAAGTACACCATCACCTTTAGCTCGGCGGACCAGCTCAAGTGCGCGGCAACCGCTGGCGTCCTCCCGATGCTCTCTTCACCCGTCATCAGCAATGTCCAAGTCACCAAGACCCTCATTGACGGCGGTGCATGGCTCAGTGTCCTGTCCGTCGAGACATTCAACAGCCTGCAAGTGCCATACGGTCATCTCTAGCCCACCAAGCCTTTCTCAGGAGTGACAGATGGCTCCACCACCCCGATAGGGCAAGTTTGCCTCCCTGTCACCTTCGGTCAGCGCAATAACTACCACACCAAGCTTGTCGACTTCGATGTCGCCCACATCCGCCTGCCGTACAATGCCATCCTCGGGTACCCAGCACTGGCCAAGTTCATGGCAGTCACCCACCATGGTACAACGTCCTCAAGATGCTAGGAAGCGGCGGAATCATCACAATCCCTTGTGAAGAAAGAGACGCGGTGTGCTCCCTCGAGCACACCTTCCAAGCTGCATCAATTGAAGACCCTGACAGCGCGGGTGTGTAGTACCCTCCTGAGGCCAACCCCAAGAAGAAGAAGCAGCTACTTCGCACTAGGCCTCAAGGGAGTGGCACCTCCAGCGGCGCCACCTCAGGATCTGCGCTGGCGCCTGGGATGCCTCCCTCCCTCACATAGGGAGGCATGCCCGGAGCCCTCCTCGGGCAGGGCTCGAGGGCTCTCTTCTAGACGGCCTCGGACTTGGCCAACATCACGAGGGAGGCGCTCGGGCACCATGTGGAGGCGTGCATCACGGCACATTTCTCTCAGGAGGACACTGGGCGAGGAGCGCCCGACGCTCAGGAGTTCATCACCAAGGCATCTCAAGAGCTTCAGGAAGCAAGAGCCATACGCGGCGACCGCTGCCCACTTGGCGCTGCGCCCCACCCAGGCGAGGCTGCTGAGCTGCGCGTTTGCATCGACATTCCAGGGCTCAACAGGGCCGCATCTCAGGAGCGCTTCTGGCCTTCGCATGCTGGACGGTGTGAGGGTCCACCTCACAGCTATGTTTGCATGCCATTCAGCCTGCCGAGTGTAGCAGGCGCCTTCCAGCGCAACCTGCAGAGCACCCTGGCGGGTCAGGAGGCCAGGCATCATGCAGTCCTGGCGGAGATGGAGATGGTCCTCAGGAGGCCACCCGGGCCCCTAGAGCCTCCTGAGGCTCAGGGTCTCCACGGCTCATGAGGAGCGGCTTCTTCAGCATGTGTCTTCAGCTACCCCAACACTCCTTCGACAACCAAACCAGGTGACATCTTTCCAAGTTCATTCAACTAGGAGCGCCCCCTAGGCTGCATCATCCCCAGGCTGCATGGGTCAGTCCCTGTGGCATGTATCCATTTGCATCTTTAGTTCACCTCGCTGGGGGCGCCCCTCGGGCTGCATCATCCCCAGGCTGCTCGGGACCGACCCAGTGGCATGTATCGTTCATGCATTTACCTAAGCCAATTGCTCTTATGCATAATCTATCTATGGTTATCGCTTGCTTGATTGTCGCCCACCATGGGAGTCGTGCGCCGATCGTCTTTCTTCAGGACCCTTCACGTAAGAAGGCTAGGCATGGCGTCTGTGCTTGGGCCCGTCCCTGCAGCGTCGATAAACCCAACGGCTGAGCTCTATCTGGCGGGCCGGCCCTGTTCACGTCACCTCCTAGGGTCGTTAGTGCTTGGGCTTCTCGTGCTATAATCTCAGAAAATTCATTCGGCGCAAGTTGTCTAACCATCTCACAGGAACGCCACAGCCATCAAGAACCAAGACCAGGCACAACCCGCCTTGAGGTAGGGCCTCGTGAGTCCCGCGCTGGCTCACGAGTGCCCAGACACACCTCGTCCAGCCCTGCTGTGCAAGCCACGTGTCAGGGTGGGGCTGTACACGCCCCGGGGGCTCTTCACAGTAGGGAGTCCCCTCCCACGTGCCAGTGATGGACCAGCAATCAGCACAGCAATTTGTGCCCTTCCTCACGCTAACTTGCAGGAACTTCCCGAGGACTACAGCGGGTGGTACCACAGACTCTCTCTCTTCTCCCACGCAATTCCCTTGCACGTTAAAAGGGGGGCTCCTAAGCATCGCGACTTAGGAGCTCTTACTAGCTCTCCAGCCCTCACCCCTTGGCCTTGACCACGGCATCGTGACCTGGCATACCAGTGGCGGCTGAGCTCGCTCGAGGGCCGTGACCTGAGGACGCAGAGTACACAGGAGAGCACGGAGAAGAGGAAGAGGCTCGCATGGGCCCAACCTAGCTACTCAATAGTGGACGATGCCCAAATTTGGCGCAACACAATGAACCAGCTCCGGAACGCCAAGATAAGTCTCGCGCCTAGATCAACCCAGCACTACATCATAAGAGCCTCGCCTCTCGCTGCCCTACTGCAGCAACGTCGCCTCCCTTTCCCATCCTCAGGAAGCTGCTTGCGCGCTAAAGGGGACCTCTTGAGCATCGCGCCTCAGGAGCTCTTACTGGACCTCGGGCAGCTCACCTCCTGGCCTTGACCACGACATCGCGACCTAGCATACCAGCGACGGCTGCAGCTTGCCTGGGGACTGAGACCTATCAGCGTAGAGCACCAAGCTGCCGCGGGATTGGAAAGGGGAAACTGAGCCTCAGCAGGACATGCGCTTGCAAGTTATCATGAAAATTATAATATCAACAAAATACATTACAGAGCCCTTACACACCCCCACAGGGTTCGTTCTACTTCCTTGCAGGAAACAAAAGAAAGGAGTTCCTAGGAGCTCTATCTATGCGCGCTAGACAGCGCCGACGCCATCATCAACAGTGGGCCTCCGAAGGCCGGCGCTGGCGCCAACCCCATCTAGATCATCGACGGCGGCGGCCAGACGCTGCGGCCTTGCTCCGAGCACGGTGAGAGCTTGGGGGAACGTAGCTGTCCTTGCTTGTCTCCGGAGACTCGACGGGCTCAGGAGAGTCGCTGGACCACCAGGAGTCACCGCTATTGCTGGAGGAGCTGCGGGCGAGGCCAGTGGCGGGTCCGGCACCAGCTGCAGCGCCGTCCTGGCGACCCCCTTCAGGGCAGCACTCCAAGCGGCGGCCTTCCTAGTCGAAGACCTTGAAGAACAGCGTGGAGGCGCCATCGTACTCAAAGAGGATGGCGAGGGCGCCTTCCGTACGGCAGACGCGAGCGACCTCGCCCCAGCCACGAGTCATGAAGATCCTCTTGGAGGCGACGACTTCAACCTCCGCTCCAGTTGCAGGGGCGTCGCAGTCGGTGTGCTGCAGCCAAAGCTCAAGGGGACCTCTCGGTGGCATCTCGGCGGCGAAGAACTACGGGAAGCGAATCCAAGTGCTTGGGGGAATCTCCGCCCATATCACGAACTTTCCTGAGGAGTCCGCAGCGTGGACCCCTGGGGCGACGGCGTGCGTCACAATGGCGCGGTGACCACGGCCCTAGCGCGGGCGGCGGCGCTCGTCGCTCCTCCCTCCAGGGTCCTCGGCTTGTGCGTATAAGGGCAACGGGTACCCAGGAGGTGGCCGCTCATACCATGACCGCGACACTACCGGCCTCACGGCTATCTCGGGACGATGAGACCGCCTCTTCTTCGGCGGGAGTAGCTCGGGCTCGTTGAGGGGCGCCTTGCCCTTCTCCACGGCCGAAAACCTCCGTATCGGCACCATGACCGCGCCAGCAAGAAGTGGAACAAGGAAGGAGAAGAAGTGGGAGGAGCAAAGGATGAGATGGATTACCGGGCCTCCGCCCCCCCAGTTCCCATTTATAGCCAAGGGGAGGCCAACCGCTGGCCTCCATGATCCAAGGTAATAATGATCTTTTCCTGCATGCAGCTAGGACTTGTCAAGTCGGGTAGTTGCCGAGGAAGCGTGGGGAAGCAGAGACGCCCACGTCCAATCAATCGCCATGCGCCAACCATGGCTGCAGGCTTATGGGGCCCGCGGCGCTCCGCACTTGCCCTTTGGCTTCGCCTCGAAGCCAAGCCCGAGCGCGCCTTGGGCCCGGGGGCTACTGTCGGCGTTCTGGGAACGGGGTCCCCAGACTTGCCTGCCTGCGGCCCGTAGCGTGGCACCACCAGCGGCCCTGTACAGCCCATCTTCACCAGCAAACACTCAAGACCCTTGCGAGGGGCCAAGCCTCGCGAGGCGGACGACACAATACCTCCTCAGGGGCGGCCTCACTAGGCTGGCTCATGAGGGGCGGAGAGATCAAGGCAAGGGATACCTCGCGAGGTTCCTGTGACGCAAGCCATGATGACTGGAGCCAGGCGAGCGCCAGGAGGGCGCTCGCAGTGTCCTTGTTTCCTCTTTGGTGCTAAAGGGGCAAGCGCAGGTGAGGAGTCCCGAGGCATCAGGAAAAGGTTTCCATATCGATGCAACAAGACCAAGACCAGTAGGACGGCAGGACGGAGGTCACCGTGGAGCCAAGACGACGTCACCACCAAAGCCTTTGGCAGGCGAAGACTACTTTTGTTAGGATAGCTTGTACTAGTTGTCTCCCTTCGAATTTGGCCGTTGTGGGATCCCTTCCCGCTCAATATTGAAGAGGACCAGGGCCTCTATAAATAGGACTAGCCACCACCATAGGGAGATATCTGATTCCGATCCTCAACCACACAAGCACACCAAGTACAAGAACACCTCTCCTCGCGAGGCTGTTCTTCCCTTGTAACTGTTCATCCTCAGCCCAAGAGGCAATCCACCACACCACACTGGAGTAGGGTATTACACCACAACGGTGGCCCAAACCAGTATAAATCTTGTGTCTCATTTTCCCTGGGTTCGTCAAGCAAGGCCGTGAGATCGTAAAGTGTGCGAGCTAGAGAGGGGGAGAGATCTTAGTGCGCACCCCAGTGCTCGAACCTCAAGGGTTTTGCCGGAACCCGAAATCCGACAATCTCCTTCCCAAGGATAAACAGAGCATGATATCCATGACAGGATATAATGTAGAAAACTCTTTAGGTAAGGGGAGAGAAATTTCATAACATTACCCATACAGCGGTGTTTGGATAATTGAGAAGGAAACATTTAGCATTGGGCTTCAAATGTTCTTGTTGAAAATCAGAGTACCACAGACATGCTTCGAGATAGCATTGACATGGTCATCAGTTAAAGATCAGGCTATGGATACACAAAGGATTCATCAGGAACAACTTGTAGAATAAGTCTTACAATTTCCTCATGGAAGAATGGATAACCTCGCTAAAAGGGAACTATAACAATAGGGCGTCCGACCATGTGTGCTAGGCATGAGATCACCTTACCGGGAGGTATAAAGACCAATGTTAAAAGGAAAACTCTTGGAAATATGTTCCAACCATCATAGCTGACCGAGATGCAGATCTGATTGGTGTCAGGATACCTCAGATTCAAGATGCCTGAGATGAAAGGGGCAACAGAAATTGATGAGATGACATTGTAAGATTATCGGGGAAATGAACTATGGAAGCAAGTTCCAAATCATGAGTTCATCATTTAACCAAGGAGAGGACGAGGAGGTGGCTGATGAACTTAGCGACAATTCATTGGGATTTTCAAAAGATGGATTTCCACAATTATGTGCACAAGGAGATAACATTTGTCAGATCAAATCATATAATGATGTATGCTCAAGGAAAACATACACATTTAAACATTGGTTGAAGGTGCACCCGAAATACAGTCTTAGGTAGCATAATCAATGTTAGAATGGTGATTCAATAACCAATGCTCTAAGAATGAAATGTCGACCATTTATTTCAAAGCAATAGGGTTGCTAGAAGGAAAGAATCCAAACAACACCGTTCACTTGTTGGAATCAACACGGGGACCAAGAAAAGGATGGTGATGGCGAGAAGCATCACTATACCAAGAATCCTTAAGGGGTGGTGAAATTCTCACTACATTTTTAGCATAAAGATGGTAATACTCCAAGGTAAAGAAGAACAAATGCTGGATAGCAAGCATCTCAAGGTATATCACAAAACACGAACAAGTTTGTGTTGGAGGGAAGGCAATAAAGTGGTCGATGACAACACAAATCATCGAGGGCAAGGATGGTATTTCTCATCATGAGTTCTATTGATATCCTGGAAGAGCTCAGAATGCTGATGATGATCATGACACATTTGTCGAGAGATTTCATGAAGATGTAATCGGTCGGCGATGACATCAAGTTAAAGGAATGATGAAGCGAAAGGTTATTGGAACCATGGGTACGACACAAACTCGAAATCAAGCTTGTTGTTCAAGGCGAAATGATATGATGAGGAAGATCGACATAATCTTAGCACATCATCAAAATTTGTGCTCCAGGAAGAAGGACCAGGTAGCATAGTTACAATTTAGCATGATAATGATATGGCCAATCATGCTAGGAATGACTTCAAGGATTAAACTCATAAGCACCGAAAATTACTTAAGAGTTATCGTACCGGAATGCAGAATCAGTTCACATATCAGTGTTCTTGAGCGACTAACAACTCAGAACCCATGAAAAATTGGAATCGGTGAGAAATAATAGCTGATGAAGAACTCATAAGATGCAACACAGTTCTTAGATATTCTTGAGATACCAGATGGTAATACTCGAAAGTAGATCAAAGTAGAGGTTGGGCTGATGTATTGACTTGCAAAAGACAAGTGCTTTAACTTGTCCTAGAAATGGGGTCAAAGAAGAACAATCATGGTCGGAACCACGATTGCAAATGATCAATTCACCGATACCAAAGGATATTATACCAAGGAAATAGTTATTGTTACAAGAAGCTTCCATGATAGGATCTACATCGTGTCCATGGGCATGAACACAAAGGTTAAAGGTCGACTCCCTCTTGCTCAATGCATAACCTTTCATTCACCTCTCATATTTCAAAAATGACATTAGTCGTTGAAAGTTTTTACCCGGTGCAATACCAGATAAGTATGACCCGTGAAATCTTTTGGGTTCACGCGGATTAGGGAAGGCGTAGGTTCAACCCATCAGGGAATCTTAGGAACATATACCACAAACTTTAGAGTAAATAATACAAGTTTGAAAGTAGAGCATGGTTCACAAAGCAGAGGATACAATTTACCAAAGGCATTATATACCCATGGAAAGTCTCACGAGGTTATTCAATATGAAGGACATGGTCGGATAAAATCCGACAGAGGGTCTGGTGGTCAACGAGGTATCTGATGTGAGCATCGGTACTCAACCAGAGGAAGAAAGAATGCAAGGAGGTCAGATTATAGAAACAACTGACTAACTCAAAGCTCAAATGCAAAGGAATTATGAATTCCAAGACAAGGGATTAGAAGCAATGCTCTCAGTAGGGATGGACAAGTTGAATAGCCTTAGGGGTACAATCGATGGCAATTTGATTGGTAGAGATCCAGCTCATGTTGAAAATGACGTCTGAGCCGAAAGGATAATCCTAGGATTCGACTGATGATTGTGAATGTTTGCAACTTACTGAATCAATGGACTCAGAAATGATAGTGACCAAGGATGCCACTAAGATTAGTATACTTATGGGATTAACCATAATGCAAGCAAGCAAGAATTTCAAGAACAACTGTTGGTTGAGGATTTTCGAAAGATCAATTAGTCTTTCGAAGACTTTGGTGAAACACATGAACAACTGGGGAGAAACAAATCCTTGGTGTGTGTGAGGATTAATTTGTAGGTGCATTCAGGTGACAAGGAACTGCCAGGCAGTAGGCACAAGGATTCTCGGAACAACAACGAGTATTTTGAGGTATCTCGTAATAACAAGAGCGACTGGGGGCTAATGTAAGAATGGCAAGTGCATGTAGTTATCTATAGGGTTGACGATGGAAGGGAATTGCAAACGCAATGAGCACAAATTCTCGGGATATTATTAGAGAGTATATTCGGAATCCTTTGGCGCACCAAGCAATCATCTGGGGTGAGGGGCTCTCCGGGAGAAAGTAATTACGAGAACCTAGAGTTAGATTTAGTAAAATTCATTTAAACTAAATAGAAGAGATGGTGTAGGGTGGAACCCTAAGTGAAGATCTTTCACGAATTGGAGGGGGAATCCCCAAGAATAAGATGAACACAAGAGGGAAAACACTCAATTTACTAGATCCAATCACACATATGCTAGATCCAATCACATAAAGAGAGATACAATGATTCAAAGACAACAAAGGAAAGATACAAGGTGCTAGTTCATCCCAATCCTATGAGGAATGAGGTCTTGGTGATCCTATGATGGGGATCTATCCACTAGGGATCTTCTCCATAGGAGGTCTTGATCTATCCACTAGGGATCTTCTGCATAGGACGTCTTGATCTCCAATGGAGAGGTCTCTCTCTCTCTCTCAAGAGGAGGAGTGGTACAAGGAGCAAAGCTCACATAGATCATGTCATATCCTTTGCTAACCCTAACAAATGACCTAGGGATGAAATATATAGGTGGCTGGAGGTGAGGGACGAGTGGAGGGGCATCTCCCGGCCAACTCGCAGGTAGGCTCGAGCGCACGGGCTAAGTCAGCCCCGTGGCACGGGGGTCCCATGTGCACGGGGTCTTTTGGGGCCCGTGCGCACGGGGTATCCAGAAACTCTCTGGATAGGTCGTGCGCATGGGGTCCAAAAGGGCCGTGCGCACGGGGTCCAACCGTGATTCTTCTTCCATCTTCTCGCCTCCGTCTTCCTTGCGGTCTTCCCATCCTTCTCCTTGGACTCGGCGAGCTTCCTTCTTTCGTGCGTTCTCCTTGTGGATGGTGTAGTTGTACTCTTCTGATTGGGTTCCTCCTCGAAGAACGTGTAGCTCCGCTCACACCTATGCATGCACACGAGAGAGGGGTCAAGTAGTATACCATCCTCGAAGGGTACAAGTGGACACGTGTAAAGGAGATGATTCACCTTTGTAAGCATGAAGTAGATGTCACACGTGTCACTTGACGAAGTGGCTCTTGACATGGTGATGTCCATAGGATGCTCCGCATCATCTCCTCCCCCTCGGGAAAGATCCGACCTCGGATCGTGATCGTCATCACCATGGAAACGGTTGCCGTGGATGGACTTGTAGTTGGACGGAATTGAAGACATGGCGCAATCCAAGTACTCCAAGGTGTCTCTAGAGTGGTATACATGCAAAAAGAGCAAACACAAGCGACACTCAGAAATACAATGGTTAGCGCACACAAAGTGTCCATCAAATAAGCATAAGTCCTTGCGGCAAGATTTTTCGTGACAAAGCGCATGAAGCTTATCAAGATGATGTAAAATGACATGTAGAACATTCATGGGAAGAAATGCATTCATTATGCACACAAATGTGTTGCGAATATGATCAATGCAACCACAGTGCAAAATGATGTCATAGTGAGACGGTTTATCAATAACATGAATATGGTAATGGATGCTCAATATGAATGAGTTATCATGCAAGTGATGGTAGGAAATATGATCATGATGTATGAATATGCCATCAAGAAAGATCACAACAAATTTGCTAAGGAAATGCACAAGCTCATATATCATGGATGACATGGAAATAGGTGCAACAAGGCAATCATAATGTGAGTCAATCCATGCATAATATGCAAATTTGTCATGTGTATGATATGTCCATCGAGCATGACATGGGTGAGCACAATCAACAAGTATGGAGGTGTTGGCGTACCAATGCTTGATGTCGTTTCATGAGTGGAGGTTCGAAGGTGCCTCCAATAAGTTCAAGCGCTCCTCAATGTGAAGGTCCATAGAGTCAATCTTCAATGTCGCTCCTCCGTTCGCGAGATGTACCATTGAGACAACAAGAAGGAAACAACAATGAAAGAGTGACGCATCCAATATGCATATTTGAGGATGGCTCAAAGGGAAGGAGTTCACCTTTAGGAGATTCTCGCAAATGTTGGTGTTGCACATTGTGTACGCCTTCACATGACCAAATTGTGTCATGACGGTATCGCCTTGTGAATCCTTCAACATGAAAGAACATGACAAACACTTGGAAAAACAAATGAGGTTATCGGAGATGCAAAACCTATCATTCGTGTGGTAAAATACCCAACAAGTGGATGCATCATGCTCATCATAAGAAAGTACAAGGGAGCATTTCATAGTATGGAGGCATATGATGCGAGAACAACCAAATAGAATAGGCGCAATCAAGCAAGCATGCATCACAAGTAAAGTGTCCAAGTCTCTATGATCAATAAGCATAGATGCAACAATTGGAGGCAAGCGACAATGAACAAAATATATCATGTGAGAGGCATGAACATATACGTCATCAACCCAAGAAAGCAATGAAGAATGGAACATGGGTGATGCGACTAAGCAAGCAATCATTTGAATCAAGGCAAGCAAGCTAGTATTGCGAAGATGCAACATACTAGAAAGAATCATGTCAAGTATGTCATGTGTGCAAATGGTGGGCATGAATAATGCACAAGACATATCACAAGCATGAAAGGAGGATATGAGCAAAATAGCATCAATAGCATGAGGCACATGATGAACATGGCAATAGCAACAAGGATCTCCACCAAGCATGCAAATACACATAGGAGTAACATAATTGTGAATCATGGGTAGATGCAAGCAAGGGTCACAATTGCATGGCAAAGGCATAGAAGCAAGCATAACATGCAAAGTGAACACGGTAAAATGAGCAAGAGAGCGGTATATAGCCCATAGCCGTGTGAGAGCCAATTGAGGGAGATGCGCGTAGTCGGTGCGCGAAGAGAGCGGTGGGAAGGATAGTTCACGGGATCCCAAGTCATATTTTCTCTCAAGAGCTCGTTTCGTCAACTCTTGGGATTGAGAGGTTGACGAGTATACGTGAGTACCTACACAAAACAAAGACAAAGGGAAAATTGTGTGTGCGTGGTAGATGTACACATCATCCATCATGATGCGCACGTGCTTGTGTTGGTTAGCACAAAATAGCCAATGCTCAAATAAATGAGATGCGTGATATAGAAACATGTCATCCATCATGATAGGTTTTTTGTTATGTATAGCATAATGGAGACTCAAATTGTGTAATGCATCACAAGAAATATGTAGAGCATTGTTATTCATGGAATGCATACGGTGCAAGCAATTATGAGAATCATGCAATGTATGGAATGCATCAAAATCTCCTAATATGTATGAGGAAACTATGGGGGTCTCCTCATGAGCATGAATGGAAACATCACATGGAGAATATTGACAACATTCAAAACAATGCATATTTGTAGCAATGTGATCATGGCATGGCATAGTAGATGAATTGCGCAAATCGTGTAAAGGAAGCATGGCAATATCATCACATGAAAAACAAAAGCCAATGACCATCATCTCGTCATCTATGCCATAAGTGCAAATGGGATTGATTTTAATGGGGCAGACATAGTTACTATGTTGAGATTGAAAAGATGCAATATGGGATATCTCACTCATAGCACATGACAAGGTTAATGGATTGTCAAACATGATGTGACCAAAATAATTTTCACATGATATCCTATGGAGCATAGCATCACAACTAGGCAACTCAACATGCTCATCATCATATTTATCATAAATAGGTAAGTCATGACATGAGGAAGTCACACTAGCATGAAGCATGGGTATAGGTGTGTCAACATCATGCAAGCAATCATTTGTAAAATAGTCCACTAGTGGGACAAGAGAAGCACCATCACCTATGTTACCTTTGGAGCATCGCTCATGTGTTGTAGGTGAGGTGTCGAAGACCGAGTCATGGTCATCTTCATCTTGATGGAACCATGTGGGGGGGAGTGCATCATCATCCACCACGGCCATCGTCATCTCCATTGGAGGTATGGACTCGTCGAGGATAGGCGTGTCATCATGTAGGAGACCTAGCACCAAAGAAAACACACTCGGGGTAGAGGTTAAGTTGTTAGAAATCACAGTGGCCTCACGTGCCGTGTCAACTACCTCACTCACTAAGTGTGGTGGCTCACTCACTCCCTCTTGGATGCTCTAAAGTGTGGGGCTAGTGGTGGTCACACTCATCCTCTCATAGGAAATGCACTCAATGTTAAAAATGGTGCAGTCACTCATATCACTCATGGTGGGGTGGCTCTCCTCACATGGGAATTGGGGCATCTCTTTATATATGGGTGTCGAAGAGATGTAGGTGCAAATGTCTCCATGCTCAATCATGTCGTGGTCGTAGCCGTGGATGAAGGCCGAAGATGGCACATCATCACTCTCCTCCAAGACCAAAGATAAGGTCTCATGTGCGGTCTCGTAGCTTGACTTGGAGTATGAGTCCAATATGGGTGCCGTCTTCATGTTGTTGAAGAGGTTCATGCTCGTCGCTGTGGTCGAAGGGGATGGCCCTAGCTCGACCTTCTTGTCGCCGTCTTGTTGTAGGAGGTCCATATGATGTGGCACCTCATAGCTCGTCTCCATGACCGAAGAGAAATTCCCATGCTCGGCCATCTTCCTTGAGGGGCTTCTGAAGCTGGAAGTGTTGTCCTCGCTCGTAGGTGGTCGCCTTGGACTTGATGAAGTCAATGTAGGCATACTCGTGGGAAGTAGCCGAAGATGCCGTACGTCCAAAGACGAAGATGCCTTGATAGCACTTGGCGAAGATGCCGAAGTGGTTGTTGTAGCCGTAGCTCCATCTTGGTGGTGCTCGTCTCGCGGTCTTCTCTTATGCTCATGAATCTTGGACTTGGCGTGAAGTAGGGCTTGTTGGGACTTGTGCATTTGTGCTTGGTGATCATCTTCATGTTGATGGTGTCGTTGTCGCACTTGAGCTCGTAGAAGATGTCGTCCATCGTCATTGTGCACATGATGCTTGGAGGTGTCTTGTCCTTCATGACGATGTTGGCGATGGTCTCCAAGGATATGTGGACGTGGACGACTTGCGCTTGCATCTTGTTTGCGCTTCGAAGATGATCGACTTGCTCGCCGCCGCCTTGAGGATGATGAAGGGGAAGAAGACTTGTAGTCGGCCACCATGTCTCGTAGTTGATCCTTTAGCTCGCCCAACTTAGTGTCGATGTAGTCCCTTTTCCTTTCTTTGGAGTGGTGTATGTCGATGGCGAGGTTGTCGAGGCGCTCTTGCAAGGTAGATTGTGTGCCTTGCATTTGTCGTTGTAGATCGAAGATGGATGCTTTGGTGATGTAGTTGTTCATGCCATCGTTGTTGTCGAAGACCGGAGATGAAATGCCTTGCCTATCCATCACAAGACTCGTGCAAATATGAGTGGAAGAAAGGAAAGAACTAGACCAATGTACCTTATCCAATGTTGAAAATGGATCAATGATCACTCAATAATGTACCAAGGAAATAGCACAATTGGTACCGGATCTTGTCAATTCTCACACCTACACAAATAAGTCTTATGGTGGAGCTCAGTGAGGATAGTGGCACAAAAATTTGATGCAAAATGTTAGCAAGAGTCAATAATGTTTGAAAAGATTCACAAATTCGCAAGTGAAACAAGTAGACCAATAGCAATATGTGGCACACAGAAACACACACACGGATAGATAAATGGGGTCGTGCAACCAAGGAATGAGCACAAAATGTGGAATCCACGGAAAACGCTTGTGTTGAACAACTCAAGAGAGGCGCTAGCACGATTGCTCAAAAGGCGGATACGACACTTGTGCACAACCTATAAGATGCAAAATGTATGAGCTTTCTATCCCAAGTATGCTATGTGTATGATGTTCCCGTTGTTCTTCTCAAGATGATCCAAGATGATCGAATATGACAATCTTATGTGCAATGTGGTATGATGCTATGGCACTTGCTTACAAGCTCTTTGTTCTCTTTTCTTTTGCTTAAAAGCTTATTCTCTTTTTTTATATGGCCACTATGTGAAATGCACAAACCAAGATAGCAATTGTGTATATGCGGGAACAATCTTGTGACACAAAAGATGATATGATGATACCAATATGATATGGTATGTACGCAATGGAAGGTGTAACTCACTAATGTGCACAAGTAACGTTGCCGGCAATACTCAAATTGCTAGTCTCGATAGGCAAGTGACGCAAAATGGGCTAGGGGTTATCAATGCAATTGCAAGGGTGATTGCACAATGGTGTCATCGAGGTTACCGTCCTTGAAGATGGTGAGTGGAGGTGTTCTTGATGTAGATACCAAGATGATGGAGAGTCGTCCCTAAGTAGACGAAACACCTTAGGAAACGGAAAAACCGCGAACTCAAAATCTCCAACGGAAAATGTCAAATGGCGGTAGCGGGGATGGAAATGCGGAAGTGGTGGTGGTGGTTGATGAAGAACTAACCATCCCTAAGTAGACGAAACACCTTAGGATACTCAAGTCACCACTCAAACAACAACAAATGCTAAATGGAGCAAAATGGGTTAGGTTGCGGAAGGCTATGGTGGGTTTTGCGGATGATATGGTGGAAGGCCTATGCAAAGATGCCAAAATGTGAAAATTTTGATGGAACCTATCTATGTGGATGGGGGATGTCAATAGCTACTCAACGAGCTAAAGAACGTGAAAATCGGACTCCGGATGTGGAAGTTATGGGCAAAACGGTGAAGCACTCGCGGCTGTCCTGGGGGGTCGTGCGCACGGGGGTAGGAGAACGTGGGCACGGGGTCCCGTGCACACGGTACAGGTCCGTGGGCACGGGGTGTCCAGAGACTTTTCGGGGGCCCGTGCGCACGGGGTCTGGGGTCCGTGGGCATGGGGTGGGCGGAAATTTCGCGATTTCGTGGCGGAAAATGGAGATTTCTTGGGCAAAATTGGGGAGATTTTGGGGATGGATGGTGGGGAAAAGATGGGGGAAAGCTAGATCCACTTGAAACCAAGCAAATCCATGGATCAAATCCAACAAAACATCATCAAAACCAACAAATCACAAAAAAATTGGGGCTATTTTTGGTGGGGATTTTCGAAATTGGGGAAGAACACAACAAAACTAGGCTAGAAAACAAAGAGGGGGGCTCCAATTTCGTGAGAAACCTTGGCTCATGATACCAAAATGGTGTAGGGTGGAACCCTAAGTGAAGATCTTTCATGAATTGGAGGGGGAATCCCCAAGAACAAGATGAACACAAGAGGGAAAACACTCAATTGACTAGATCCAATCACACAAAGAGAGATACAATGATTCAAAGACAACAAAGGAAAGATACAAGGTGCTAGTTCATCCCAACCCTATGAGGAATGAGGTCTTGGTGATCCTATGATGGGGATCTATCCACTAGGGATTTTCTCCATAGGAGGTCTTGATCTATCCACTAGGGACCTTCTCCATAGGAGGTCTTGATCTCCAATGGAGAGGTCTCTCTCTCTCTCTCAAGAGGAGGAGTGGTACAAGGAGCAAAGCTCACATAGATCATGTCATATCCATTGCTAACCCTAACAAATGACCTAGGGACGAAATATATAGGTGGCTGGAGGTGAGGGACGAGTGGAGGGGCAAAAGGGGCATCTCCCGGCCAACTCGCAGGTAGGCCCGTGCGCACGGGCTAAGTCAGCCCCGTGGACACGGGGGTCCCGTGTGCACGGGGTCTTTTGGGGCCCGTGCGCATGGGGTATCCAGAAACTCTCTAGATAGGCCATGCACACGGGGTCCTCTGAACCGTGCTTCTTCTTCCATCTTCTCACCTCCGTCTTCCTTGCAGTCTTCCCGTCCTTCTCCTTGGACTCGGCGAGCTTCCTTCTTTCGTGCGTTCTCGTCGTGGATGGTGTAGTTGTACTCTTCCGATTGGGTTCCTCCTCGAAGAACGTGTAGCTCCGCTCACACCTATGCATGCACACGAGAGAGGGGTCAAGTAGTATACCATCCTCGAAGGGTACAAGTGGACACATGTAAAGGAGATGTTTCACCTTTGTAAGCATGAAGTAGATGTCACACGTGTCACTTGACGAAGTGGCTCTTGACATGGTGATGTCCATAGGATGCTCCGCATCAAGAGAGATCGGAGTCCTAGAGTATAGACGAGGAATAAAAGATCCTAATAACACCCAATGGCGACGTGGGCCCATGGGCCACATAGCCAAGTTAGTAAAACAATTTTCATCGACTAGACTCAACTATGACCAAGGAGTGTGGAAGGGGGATTCCTACAGGCATTCGGCTCTGATACCAACTTGTGACGCCCCTAATTCAATTGTACACTAATCATACACGCAAACATGTATGATCAAGATCAGGGACTCATGGGAAGATATCACAACACAACCCTAGACACAAATTAAAATAATACAAGCTTTATATTACAAGCCAGGGGCCTCGAGGGCTCGAATACATAAGCTCGAATATACAAGAGTCAGCGGAAGCAATAATATCTGAGTACATACATAAGTTAAACAAGTTTGCCTTAAGAAGGATAGCACAAAAGTAGCAACGATCGAAAAGGCAAGGCCTCCTACCTGGGACCTCCTAACTACTCCTCGAAGCCGAACTCCATGTAGAAACATCCTCGGGATCCTCTAGCTCCTAGACTCCATCATATGATCGCAATAACCAGGAAAAGGGGAAATAGAAGTAGCAAAGCAACCGTGAGTACTCATCCAAAGTACTCGCAAGCAAGGATCTACACTACATATGCATGGGTATCAATGTAAAGGGGCCATATCAGTTGACTGAACTGCAGAATGCCAGAATAAGAGGGGGATAGCTAGTCCTGTTGAAGACTACGCTTCTGGCAGCCTCCATCTTGCAGCATGTAGAAGAGAGTAGATGGTAAGTTCACCAAGTATCATCGCATAGCATAATCCTACCCGACGATCCTCTCCTCGTCGCCCTGTTAGAGAGCGATCACCGGGTTGTATCTGGCACTTGAAAGGGTGTGTTTTATTAAGTATCTGGTTCTAGTTGTCATAAGGTCAAGGTACAACTCTGGGTCGTCCTTTTACCAAGGGACACGACTATTCGAATAGATAAACTTCCCTGCAGGGGTGCACCACATTTCCCAACACGCTCGATCCCCTTTGGCCGGACACACTTTCCTACGTCATGCCCGGCCTTGGAAGATTCACACGTTGCAGCCCCACCTAGGCACAACAGAGAGGTCAGCATGCCGGTCTAAATCCTATGGCGCAGGGGTCTGGGCCCATCGCCCATTGCACACCTGCGAGGGCGGCCGGTGAGCAGGCCTAGCAACCTCCATTACAAAGGAAGTTGCGTTACGCGGTCCAACCCGGCGCGCGCCACTCAGTCGCTAACGTCAAGAAGGCTTCGACTGATACCACGACGTCGAGTGCCCATAACTGTTCCTGCGTAGTTGGTTAGTGCGTATAGGCCAGTGGCCAGACTCAGATTAAATACCAAGATCTCGTTAAGCGTGTTATTTTGATGTAACTGTGGACGCCAACCAGGGCCAGGCCCCCCTCTCTCCTAGGTGGTCTCAACCTGCCCTGTCGCTCCGCCACAAAGTAACCATCAGGGGGCTGTTGGGAACCCAGGCCCATCACTACCTGGATGGAACCACCTGCCCCTTCAGCCCCCATCTCTGAATAGTAACATAAGTATGTAACAGTATATAGTATATGTACCTGTGATCACCTCCCGAAGTGATCACAGCCTAGTAGTATAGCATGGCAGACGGACAAGAATTTAGGGCCTTTGATGGAATATTAGCATCCTATACTAAGCATTTACAATTGCGGGAAAGGGTAACAACAGTAGTAGCAAAGACAGGCTATGCATCAGGATAGGAGTAACAGAAAGCAGTAACATGCTACACTACTCTAATGCAAGCACTAGAGAGAATAATAGGTGATATCTGGTGATCAAGGGGGGGCTTGCCTGGTTACTCTGGCAAGGAGGTGTCGTCAACAATGTAGTCGTACTAGGTAGCAGCGGCGTCGCTCTCGGGGTCTACCGGAAAGAAGTAACGAAAGGGAACACGATAAATAAGAGAGCAATCAAAGCAACACAAAGCATAACATGGCAATACACGGTGCTAGGTATGCTGATGTAGGGTAGAACCCTAATCGCCCGATCTTTCACGAAAGGAGTGGAATCCCGCGAAGAACACGAAGAACACAAAGGGGAAACACAAGAGGAACACTCAAACTAACAAGAACAAGTCACAAAAGTGCTAGATCCTCGGATACATAGAACGATACATGGTCCACGGTCAACTAGGGACGATACACGGTAACCAGTATTCTTCGTGAGGAGGTCTTGATGTTCTTCCCTAAAGAGGGGTCTTGAATCCTCTTGGGGGATCTTCTCCGTAGGAGGCTCGAATCTCCGAGGATAAGGTAAACAAGTGGATGAGCAAAGCTCTCACACAAACATGAGGTAATACTTTGCTAACCCTAGCTAGAAGGAATAGGTGGAGTATATATAGTCTTAGTGCAAAAGAGGGGGCGAAGGGGTACATGGGCTGCGGCCCAACACACATCAGCGCACAGGCGTCCGACGTCCGGGGGTCACCGGTAGTCCAGAGGCTCGCGAGGGTCCGGACGTCCGGTGCCTGTCGGACGTCTGTAGTTTTGGCTCGGGTGGTCTTCGGTCGGACGTCCGGTCGGGATCGGTCGTCCGATGGTCGTGGTCGTCCGGGTGGCATCGGACGTCCGTGGGTTTGGTCTCGGGTGTGAAGACGTCGGTTGTCCGGAGGGGGCCGGACGTCCGATGCCTGGAGGTCGTCGGACGTCCGGTCCAGGCCGGTCGTCCGGAGCCTGTAGCTTCTCCTGCATCTCTTCTTCTTCGTCGTCTTCATGTCCGCCTTCCTCTTCTTCCTCTCCTTGCTCCTTAGCTTCTCCATGATACCTGAGTATGCACAATGTATCCATATGAGGTAGTAGCCATGTCTCATGTGTATCAAGGTGGAAATGTGAGAGGAGATATGTCACCTCGGTTTCAAGAGCTCTTGCACGTGCTCGTGTCATGGGTCCAAGAGGTGTCGAAGGAGATGTAGTTGGGTCCATGGGGATGGCTTTGGGATGCTCCGCATCATCTCCCCTCCCTTGGGGAAGATCCGTCCTCGGATCAAATTCTTCATCACCATGGAACAGAGAGAGATCTTTAACGTTGAAGATGTCGCTCACGTTGTACTTGTCACGTGGAATGTCGATCTTGTATGCATTGTTGTTGTAGTGTGCAAGCACCTTGAAGGGTCCATCCGCGCGTGGTCGAAGTTTGGACTTGCGTTCTTGGGGAAAGCGGTCCTTGCGAAGGTGTAGCCACACGAGATCTCCAATGTTCAATACCATAGGGTGCTTGTTGACGTTGAGCTTGGTTGCAAGGCATTGTACTTGGCGCTCAATGGTGTTTCTTGTATGTTCATGCACCTTCTTGAGATGTGTCGCGCGTGCACTTGCGTCCAATTTGATGCGCTCTTGGAGTGGCAAAGGGAGAATGTCCAATGGTGACAAATGATTGAAGCCATAGACGACCTCGAAGGGGGACTTACCGGTTGTTTAATGTCTTGCTCGGTTGTTGGCAAACTCGGCGATAGGTAGGCACTCCTCCCACTCCTTGATGTTCTTCTTAATGAGTACTCGAAGTAGAGCGGAGAGTGTGCGGTTGGTCACCTCCTTTGGCCGTCGGTTTGAGGGTGGTAAGCCACGGAGAAGCGTAACTTGATTCCGAGCCTGGCGCATAGGGTCTTCCAAAAGAAGCTTAGGAACTTGACGTCGCGGTCCGAGATGATCGTCTTTGGCACTCCATGTAGATGTAACATTTCCCTACAAAAGAGATTAGCAACATGTGAAGCATCGTCTATCTTGTTGCAAGGAATAAAATGTGCCATTTTTGAGAAACAGTCCACAACGACAAATATCGAATCTTTCCCATTTCGAGTCCTAGGTAAACCAAGTACAAAGTCCATGCTAATGTCTTCCCATGGTTGGTATGGAATTGGTAGAGGCATATAAAGGCCATGAGATTGAGCTTTGGACTTAGCTTTGCGACATGTAGAGCAACGGTTGGTGAAGCGATTGACGTCGCGAAACATCTTTGGCCAAAAGTAGTTCTTCGAGAGCGTGGCGAACGTCTTGTCGCGTATGAAATGTCCCATTAAGCCTCCTCCATGAGATTCCTGCAAAAGAAACAAACAAAGAGAAGACTCGGGAATGCAAAGTTTGTTAGCTCTCATAAGATATCCATCTTTGATGTAATAGCGTTCCCAAGGAGTGTGCATCAAACACTTGGTATAAGGAGTAGCAAAAGTAGGGTCATGCTCATACAAGTCTTCGATATGCTTGAAACCAATGACATCTAACTCAAGTTGAGTAACAAGCATGCATACGCGAGAAAGTGCATCCGCTACAATGTTTTCCTTACCTTTGATGTACTTGATGACATAAGGAAAAGACTCAATAAATTCACTCCATTTAGCATGACGCTTGTTCAACTTGGTTTGGCCCTTAAGATACTTGAGAGTCTCATGATCGGTATGAATGATAAACTCATGGGGACGAAGGTAATGTTCCCATTCATGCAAGACTCACACTAAAGCATATAGCTCTTTCTCATAGATGGGGTAATTGAGTTGCGTGCCGGAGAGTTTCTCACTAAAGTAAGCTATGGGGCGCTTCTCTTGCGTTAACACACCTCCTATTCCATTACCACTAGCATCGCAATGAATCTCAAAAGGCTTGTCGAAGTTGGGTAAAGCAAGCACGGGAGCATGAGTAAGAAAATTCTTAAGCTCATTGAATGCGGTATCTTGGGATGGTCCCCAAACAAAAGGCACATTCTTCTTGCACAAAGCATGCAAAGGTGAAGCAATGGTGCTAAAATCCTTCACAAAGCGACGATAGAAACCCGCAAGGCCAAGAAAGCTATGCACTTGTTGCAAATTGGTTGGTTGTAGCCAGGTCTTAATAGCATTGATCTTGGACTCATCAACATGAACACCCTTAGAAGAAACAACAAAACCCAAGAAAACGAGCTTGTCAACACCAAAAAGGCATTTCTCCATATTAGCATAGAGTTGCTCTTTTCGGAGAGTTTGCAAAACGGTTCGAACATGGGTGACATGATCTCTAAGAGATTTGCTATAAACAAGGATATCATCAAAGTAGACCACAACAAATATACCAATGTAAGGGCGAAACACATGATCCATAAGACACATAAAAGTACCCGGTGCTTCCGAGAGACCCATAGGCATGACTAACCACTCATACAAGCCAAACTTGGTTTTGAAAGCGGTTTTCCATTCATCACCCTCTTGTATGTGGATTTGATAGTAACCACTCTTAAGATCAATTTTTGAAAAGATAGTGGCACCACTACGTTCATCAAGCATATCATCAAGGCGTGGAATGGGATACCTATAGCGAACGATGATAGCGTTGACAGGTCTACAATCGGAGCACATGCGAAAGCTACCGTCACGTTTTGGCACAAGAATGACCGAGACGGCATAAGGGCTCAAACTTTCACGCACATGTCCATGGTCTATGAGATGTTACTTGCCTTTGTCTTTCTTTGGTTTCTTCGGGGTTGATGCGGTAGGGAGATTTGTTGGAAGCGATGCTCCATGGATGAGGTCGATTTGGTGCTCAATGCCTCGTAGTGGAGGTAGTCCCGGAGGTAGCTCATCGGGGAAAACGTCGTGAAATTCCTTCAAAAGAGAAGACAACACTAGAGGAAGAGTGTGAGAAGTGTTAGTTTGTGGTGCATTGTCCTTGCACATGAGGACGTAGTGTAGGACACTCGATGGGTTCTCACACACTCCTCTTATCTCACTTTTGGTGGCAAATAGGACTAAGTTCTTCTTTTCGCTCATCGTGGAGGTGTTTGATTTGGGCTTGTGGCACTCACTCTCTTTTTGGTGGCTTGCTCTCTCACTATGATCTCCACGATGGATGGCTTGCTTGTCGGCGATCACTTGACTTGGCGACATTGGACGGAGGACGTACTCCTTGCCCTTCATCTTGAAGATGTAGTCGTTTGTTCGGCCGTTGTGGATGACTCCTCTATCGAATTACCATGGGCGTCCAAGGAGAAGATGGCAAACGGTCATTGGAACGACGTCGCACTCCAAGGTGTCTTCGTAGGCGCCAATTTTGAAGGAGACTTGTACTTGGTGCTCGACTTGGATGGTGCCGGAGTCGCTAAGCCATTGCACTTTGTATGGATGAGGGTGCTTCGTCTTGGGCAATTGGAGCTTGGAGCAAAGTTCTTCGCTTGCGAGATTATGACAACTTCCTCCATCGATGATGACCTTGATGGATCGTCCATTGATGCCGGCCTTGGTGTGGAATATGTGGCATCTTTGATCTTCTTCTTGGTGATGTTGGAGAGTCAAGACCTTGGATACAACAAGGGCGGGACTTGAATCTTCATCGCAAAAGACTTGTTCCTCTTCATCGTTCACTTGCCGGTGCATGGCGACTTGCTCTATGGTGTCCATTTCTTCTTCACTCATTGAGTCGTAAGTGCCGTCGTCGTTGAGGATCATGGTCCGCTTGTTGGTGCACTCGTAGGACTTGTGGCCTCGGCCTCCGCAAGTGAAACACTTGAAGGAACTCGTCTTGACGGTCTCATCGGTTGGAGTTGATGATGATGAAGCTCTCAGCTTGAAGTTGCTCGTAGTAGGAGGATGACTTGGAGTTGACGAAGCTTTCTTGGAACTCGACTTGTCGATGTTGCTAGTAGAAGGCTTGGTAGTCGGTGTTGGAGTCGTTGAAGCTTGGTTGTTGGAGAAGCCGTAGGACTTGGATGAGAACTTGGCATACTTGAAATCATCTTGCACTTGGTGTTCCGCTTTGGTAGCTTGGTGCACTAGCTCGATGAGGTTCGAGTATGGTTGGAAGTCGGCGATCTTATTGATAGGATGGTTGAGTCCATTCAAGATACGTGCCACAGTTTGCTTATCATCTTCCGTGACATTGGCTCGTATCATGGCAATCTCCATCTCCTTGTAGTACTCTTCAACGCTCTTGGTTCCTTGCTTGAGTAGTTGGAGTTTCTTGAAGAGGTCGCGGTTGTAGTAGGTAGGCACAAAGCGTGCTCTCATGAAATCCTTCATTTGCGCCCAAGTAGTGATGGGGGGTTCACCTCTTGCCTCTCGGCACTCGATAACGTGTTCCCACCAAATGAGGACATAGTATTGGGACTCAAGGGATGCCATTGCGATCTTCTTCTCTTCTTCATAATTGTGCAAACGGAAGATCTTGTCAACTTTCAATGCCCATGGAAGGTACTCTTCGGGATCTTGCTTCCGTTGAACTTGGGCATGGTGAACTTTAGCTTACCATAGCGTTGCTCTTCATTGTGTTGGGTCGGGGATGATGACACCCATGTTGTTGATGATTGTTCAACTCGTGGTGCTCTTGGCGCGGAGGGTTGTCAACCTCATGTTTCTCTTGTCGTGGAGGATCTCCATTGTCTTCATGATGTTGAGGAACTTGTTGTTCTTGACGTGCTTGTGGAGTAGCTTGTCGAGCTCGAAGAGGAGCTTGAGGAACTTGACGATCCACGCGAGATTGAAATCTCCGTTCTTGAATTTCTTTGTGAAATGTTTCTTCTTGTTCTCGAGATTATCGGCCTCGGTTGGCTACGGCTCTACTTGAATCTTGGAGGGCTTGTTGCGCCGCAAGTGCTTGAGCTTCACGGAGTTGTTCTTCTTGGCGTTGTGCCTCGGCGTCTTGTGCAACTTGATGTAGACATGCTCGCTCTTCCTCTTCATGTTGGCATTGTCGTTGCCGTTCTCGTGCTAGCGCAAAGGCCTCTTGAGTTTGACGTCATCGGCGCTCTTGAGAGTCGGTGTCGCGTAGGGGATTGAGGCTTGCTTGACGACCGTTGCACGCACTCGGCGAAGAGTGTTCGATGTCGGTGTACTTGAGCCGGAGAGTGTGAAGTCGGAGTGTCGGCTTGAACGGCTCCTTCTTGAAGTGGAAGAAGAGCGGTTGAGGAACAAAGCACGAATCTCATCCATTCTTGCGTCATTCTCTTGCTTGTGATCGATGTAGTCCCTTGTACGTTGCTCGGAGAGTCGCAAGTCGGTGGTGAGGTTGTCGACGCGTTCACTCATAGCTTATTGCTCTTGATGCAAAGCACGTTGTGCACCAAAGAGGTGACTCTTGGTGACGAAGGAGTTCATGTCGTCGTCTTGCTCCATGAAGAGTGGGTTGGTAGAAGTACTAGGCATATCCATCATTCCAAGACAAATGTGAGTGGTAGAAAGAGAAGAACGAATACCAAATGTACCTTGACCAAAGTTGAAAGTGGATCGAGGATCACTCCGATGTAGGACAAGGAAATAGCACAATTGGTACTAGCTCTTGTCGGTTTCTCACACCTACACAAGTAAAAGCTTTTGGTGGGGCTTGGTTAGGATGGTGGCACAAAATTTGATGCAATTGTAAGTGAGCTTCAATAATGTTGGGAAAGATTCGCAAGATGCAATGTAACAAGTAGACCAAGCATATAAGGTACACGGAAACACACACGCAAAAAGATAAGTGGGATTGGGCAACCAAGGATGAGCCAAAATGTGGAATCCACGAAAATGCTCTTGTTGCACAACACTAGAGAGACACTAACAGGATTGCACAATAGGCGGATATAAGAACTTGTGCACAACCTACTAAGCAAAAATGCAATGACTTCTATCCCAAGTATGCTTTATGCAAGGTGTTACTATGATATGATCCAAGATGATCGAGTATGACAATCTTAATGATGTATGATGCTATGTATCTTGCTTAAAAGCTCTTTTCTTATCTTTCCTCTTTGCTTAAAAGCTTTTTTTGCACTTTGATGTTGGAGCTCTTTTCTGATGCGATGCTTGACGAACCAAGATAGTAATTGTGTATGCGATGACAACTTTGTGACAGAAGATATGATACCAATATATGCAACAATGATGTATGTATGCTATGGGAAGTATGATCACTAATGTGCACAAGTCTCGTTGCTGGCAATACTCAATGGCTAGTCTCAATGGGTAAGCAATGCAAAGGAGTAAGGCTATGATGGCTATCAATGTAATGGCAAGAATGATGTATCACGATACCAAGACGAGGTTATCGGTCTTGCTTCCGGTATGGTGTCAAAATGGTGGCACGGATACCAAGGTGTAGTCGAGGTGGTCGTTGTTGATGACGATGTAGGACGCGTCCGTGGCGAAGATGAGCGGCGGTTATGTCGATGTCGAACCGTACCAAGATAGTCGAAACCCAAAAGGATACGGTACCGCAACTCAAATTCTCAAACCTCGAAGTGGCAACACGTGTCGGAGTGCGAAACGGTCCAAAATGGTGGTGGTATGCGGAACTGGTGATGGTGTAATGGAGGTAGGAGTGCGTATGCTGAAATGTGGGGCGGTGGTGGTGACTAAAACTGAAAAAAAATCAGTTTCGTCAGGGTCAGTCGGACGTCTGGGATGGGCCGGTCGTCCGGTTGTCGTCGGACGTCCGGGCTGGGCCGGACGTTCGGTGCCTCGTATTTCGGGCACGGGATGAACAACACGAGGGCGAGGTGGTGGAGGGGAAATTCGTCGATTCCGGGCGGATTTGTGGATGGGAAGAGTGGGGAAAAGGGGGAAAAGCTAGATCCACTCAACACAAAGCAAATGCACGAATCCAAACCAAAAAAATCTCAACACACCAACAAATCACAAAAAAAATTAGGGCTATTTTTGTGGGGAATTTTTGAATTAGGACGAAAATTAACAAAACAAGGCTAGAAACACAACGGGGAGGCTCCAAAATCGTGATCAACGTGGCTCATGATACCAAGATGATGTAGGGTAGAACCCTAATCGCCCGATCTTTCACGAAAGGAGCGAAATCCCGTGAAGAACACGAAGAACACAAAGGGGAAACACAAGAGGAACACTCAAACTAACAAGAACAAGTCATAAAAGTGCTAGATCCTCGGATACATAGAACGATACACGGTCCACGGTCAACTAGGGACGATACACGGTAACCGGTCTTCTCCGTGAGGAGGTCTTGATGTTCTTCCCTAAAGAGGGGTCTTGAATCCACTTGGGGGATCTTCTCCGTAGGAGGCTCGAATCTCCGAGGAGAAGGTAACCAAGTGGATGAGCAAAGCTCTCACACAACCATGAGCTAATCCTTTGCTAACCCTAGCTAGAAGGAATAGGTGGAGTATATATAGTCTTAGTGCAAAAGAGGGGGCGAAGGGGGTACATGGGCTGCGGCCCAACACGCATCAGCGCACAGGCGTCGGACGTCCGGGGGTCACCGGTCGTCCGGAGGCTCGCGAGGGTCCGGACGTCTGGTGCTTGTCGGACGTCCGTAGTTTCGGCTCGGGTGGTCTTCGGTCGGACGTCCGGTCGGGATCGGTCGTCCGATGGTCGTCGGTCGTCTGGGTGCCGTCGAATGCCCGTGGGTTTGGTCTCGAGTGTGAAGACGCCAGTCGTCCGGAGGGGGCTGGACGTCCGATGCCTGGAGGTCGTCGGACGTCCGGTCCAGGCTGGTCGTCCGGAGCCTGTAGCTTCTCCCGCATCTCTTCTTCTTCGTCGTCTTCACGTCCACCTTCCTCTTCTTCTTCTCCTTGCTCCTTAGCTTCTCCATGATACCTGAGTATGCACAATGTATCCATATGAGGTAGTAGCCATGTCTCATGTGTATCGAAGTGGAAATGTGAGAGGAGAGATGTCACCTCGGTTTCAAGAGCTCTTGCACGTGCTCGTGTCATGGGTCCAAGAGGTGTCGAAGGAGATTTAGTTGGGTCCATGGGGATGGCCTTGGGATGCTCCGCATCATATTCCCTAACGCGGTACTAGGCGATGCCGGCGAAGGGGGAAAACATCCGGGAAAGTATTCCCGGTGTTTGACGTTTTTGGACAAACAAACCAGAGGGGGATTGTTGCATGTTCACGATACTAGGAACGTGTGGCAGATGAACGAACTGCGTATTCGGATTCGTCTCGTCGTTCTGAGTAACTCTCACATACAAAGTATTTTCATCCGAATTACGGTTCGTTTTATATGAATTTTCAAAGATTTAAACAATTTTCTGAAATTAATAATATTTCGAACATAGATTAGAAATGCTAAGTGTAACCAAAAGTACACCCAACCCACGGCTGTGTGGGGCTGACAGAGGGCCCAGTCAAAGGCCCCTGTAGGACCCATCTGTCATTGACTAAACAGCTAAATGATTTTAATTAATCTAATTGAATCGTGGGGCTGAGCTGTCAGTGTCTATTAACTTAATTAAACCAAGTTATTAGTTAATTAACTAATAGCATGGGTGGGGGCCACCTGTCATTAGGCCATCTCTAATTAATAACAACAATAATAAAAATAAAAATAAAAATAAAAACAGGGGCTAATCCCATTTGTCAGCTCGGCTGTGCCCGCGCTCATCCAGAGGATGGCAAGGCCATGGCCAACAATGGCCGGCTGGAGCAGAGCGAGGGGTGGGAGAGCGGGGCACGGCCCGGCGGCCGGCGAGCGGAGGCGCGCGAGGGGGCGGCATGCGCGCATGTGGGGCTCATGCGGACAGGCGTAGCGGGGCAGCCGCAACGGCTGTGGCAACCAGCAGGCGAGGCCATTCACGATCGGGCCCTCGTCGGCGCGGGGGTGGAGGGGGGGGGGCGACGAGCAATGGCGAGGTGCGGGCGCTGGGGCAGCGGGGCTAGCGGTGCACATCGGGAGCAACAATGGGGAATGAGAGAAGGGGGCAGCGGCAGCTATGGCAGCGCAGCACCAACCAGCAAAGCAAAAGTAGCAGAAGCTAGCGCCAGATGTAGGAGTAGCGGCCGGCAGCAGGAGAGGTGAGGGCACAAGGCACAACCAAGGCATGGTCGACGAGCAGATGGCAAGCGCGGCATGCAGCGACGGCAGTATCAACAGTATAGTAGTGCAAGGAGCAGCAGGCGCGCGTACGCGTACACTGAGCTTCGGTCATGGTGGCCGTCGGCTCGTACAGGCAACTACGGGGACGGATCGAGACCATGGTAAGGGGGTTTCGGAGGAGGAGCTCACCACGAGTCCCGGTGGCGTGCTTGTGGATGGTCGGGGTGGACCGGAATGATGGCAATCGATGACAGTCGCCGGCGATGTACGCGCTGAAGATGACGGCGATGGCGAGTGTATGGCCCATCCCAACTCGATTCGGTGCTCGGGGTGGATGAAGACGACAGACGCAGAGCTCCTAGACGTCTTCCCACGTGAAGACGACGACAGTGAGCGCGGGGACGTGGAGGTCCGTGGCGGCGGCGGCTCTGTTGCACGCGGGAGCGAGGAGGGGGAGAGGAGAGGGGCAGCTAGGGTTCACAGGGGGGTTTCGAGGACGCCTTGTAGATGCAGGGGCGAGGTGGGCGCGGGATGGCCGACACGCTCTAGGGCGCGACCATGGTCGGTTGGATGACCTCCACGATCCCTTGTCTACTGTAGGAGGAAGGAGAGGTGGAGGTGGGTTGGGCCTAGTGGTGTGCACTTGGGCCTCAAGTGCACAGTGCCAGGTTCTGCCTCCTTTTGTTTATATTACTCTTGTTTATTTATTTATTTAGTTATGTTTTCTAATTCTTTTCAAATGATTTTAGCTTTATGAAATACAAAACTTGCACCACAATTTGTGGTATATATTAGTCCACTGCCACAATAAGTTTGGCACTCAAATAAAATATCTTGGAATTTCTTATAATTTAAAAAAGCATTTAAAATATTGATTTGGCCCTAGTTTTAGTTATTTTAGAGCACTTAAACACTTTATAAATTGTTGGTTGTCATCTGTTAAATAGTTAGTACATAATTGTAACCTTTTGAACATTTTTAATTCACTGATTTACGAAAACTATTATTTGACTAGTTATTTGAATTTGTATTTGGACTAAGTTTGAAGCAAGTGAGTTTAGCAAAATTTTAACTATGATGACCTGGCATCATTAACAGAGGTTTACTGTGGCTTAACTATCGGGGTGTCACAGTGAGGGGCTACGTGGCCAGTTAGGCTCCTGAGTCGCGATGCTCAGGAGTCCCCCTTGACGTCCAAATGACCTTCATACCTTGGCTCCGCTTGGGAGGGCGCGCGACGACCAGGTCCGAGGGACCTGGCAGGGTGGCATATGCTTGGGCATGACCCGAGCGCAGCCCCTGTGCCCAGCACCCTCGCCCGACTCTCCCGGTGGGAGGTGTTGCGATGAGGCTAGACACTGAGCTCAGAGGCTCCCTGAGGTTGATACGGCCATGAGGTGTAACGCCCCGAGACCGATGCGCCAGATGTCTTCCAGTTATTCGCTATTGTTGCCTTGTCATTCGCTTGCGTGTTGCATCTTGCGTGTTGCATCTTGCCATGTCATCATCTGCATTGCATCTACATGTTTTCAAACTTGCATTCGTCCGGATCTCCCCGTTCTCTCCGTTGTCCGTTCTGAGCCCAACCACACTTGCACACGCCCGCGGCACCTCCGAAATATTATTTTATAAGTGGTTGGAAAATGTTCTCGGAATGGGTTGAAAGTTGGCATGCGGTGTTGTTATAGTGTAGATAGGGCGCCGGCCAAGTTTCATCGCATTCGGAGTCCGTTTGACGCCCCAACGGATAACTATAGTGACAATATAGTCGGTCAAATCGTCGGACGTTTTCGGTCTCTGAAAACTGTTGCCGGGCTTTCCCTCTCTTTCCTCCCTAGACCGTCTACACAGCCCACTACCTACCGCCAGGCCCAACCTAACCTCTCTCGTCAGCCCGCGGCCCTCCTCGCGCGCGCGTCTGAAAGCTGTCCCGGACCTGACCCGAGCAGTCGTGTCCGTTGGATTCGGATCATCCCCAAACATCCCTAAAACATCTGCGATTATTTGTTTGGACTCCCTAACCTATCTATTATCAACCGTCTGATCTAAATTGGATGGTCCAAATCATCCTTTGTCCACTATATATATAGTCCACCCCATACTTATTTTGGAAAAACCCTAGAAATCCTCCTCCTGTCTCGTCGCTGCGCCGCCACCCACCTTCTCCCATCGGGATCCGCTCCAAACCAACCGGTGCACAGCTCGCTCCCCTCTCAATTCACCAACTCCTCCCAATCCAGCTTCCCACCAAATCCCGTCGCCACCTCCACCTTGTTCTCCGTACCCAACCAACCACCGCAGCCACCCTCACGCGCCTTCCCTTATGTCCCTAGCGCTTCGTCCTTCTCCTCGAGCCGGAGCTTGTCACCGTCGGTGACAACAATAGCAGCACCCCACCCTCTACCTCCTCACGTGGGAGCACATCAGCGTCATGGCGCCCTTCTTGAGCTCCTCCTGTGCGCGCCTCCACAGGACCCCGCGCCCTGCTCCTTCACGCCCAAGCCTCCCCTCAAGCTCCTCCGCCTCCACGCCCGCAAGACGTCGGCGTCCCCGATAGCCTCGTCAGCCCCGTCGTTGCAGATGAGCGCTGCCATGAGCTACCCTGAGCTCCAGCAGGACTCGCGCCGCTGCGTACTTCCCCATCGCCTACCGCTGTCGGTCGCTGCTCCGGTAGGCCACCGGAGCAAGCCAGCACTGGATCCCTTCCTCCTGACCTCCTCTTCCCCTTCTTCTTCCTTTCTTCTTCCCATCTCTGTCTTTCTCTCATGCTCTCTCTCTCTCTCTCAGTTACAGGAATGATGCCATGGCTGCCGTCTCGAGTTCCTGCCACTACCTTCCTCCCCACTCCTAGATCAGCCGCTGCACCGTCTCGGAGTCCCGCGCCAAGTCCCCCACCGACGCTCTTGGCCGCCTTGTTCGTCAGGGAGACGACGAGCACCTGGCTCGTCAATGCTCTAGCCGTTGACCCGCTGCCCGATCTCACGCCCGTCGTGGGCATGAGCGCCCGACGCGGACCGGCCTCGCCTAGGCCCAGCGCCCACCTCGCCCTTCCACCAACGGCTTGCTGCATTCCACCGACCGGGCCAAGGCCCATTATGTGAGGCAACCCCCAGCACCCATGCCATGTTTTGGCCTATAGCTCCAATTCGGCCCGACACATTTTCTTTCCAGTTCTGGACAATTTGCTATTTATCCAGGAGTTTGGTAGTTTTGCAGAATAGTCCCCCTAGATCATGCATTTAATAACTCACAAATGGTGCATCGGTTTAAAATGATTTATATATGAAAAATGACTAGAATTTCATCTAGTTTCATAATATGCAACTTTCATCCATGTTAAAATGTTTAAATTGTTGTTTACATTAATTTTGCTCATATGCCATGTTAAAATGATTTATTTCATAACTAAATAACCATAACTCCAATTTAAATAAACTTTATATGTAAATGGGGTAGAAAAATTCCTAGTTTAACATGGTGGCACTACTTTGCATGTTAACAACTCTAAAATTGTGTTTGGGACAGAACAGTACCAAATTCATAATATGCATATGAGGATTTTTCCGGATTTGTTGTTTGTTATTTCCGACCTCATTTAGACTTGACTAGATAGTTAGTTTACTTATGCTTCACCTCTTGCCATGTTTAATAACATTGAATATTGTTGAGTACATACACAGGAGAGAACGAAATAGGTCATGTGGTGTTTCGTCAATATGCAACTCCACTTAATTTGTAGTATTGTTTGTTGCACTTTGCCATATTGCCATGCCTCTTTAAACCGGACATGCATCATACTTGTTTGCGCATCATGCCATGCTAATGTGATGGTTGTTTACTATGTTGCTTGCTTCTTTCCGGGTTGCTTCTCTCGTTAGCTTCCGTTTCATTTCGGAGTTGTCAGGATTCGTTTGACTACATCCATTTGTCTTCTTCATGGACTCATTCTTCTTCCTTATGGGATCTCAGGCAAGATGAACATACCCTCGAAATCACTTCTATTTTTGCTTGCTAGTTGTTCGCTCTATCGTTATGTCATGCTACCTACCACTTGTTATATCATGCCTCCCATATTGCCATGTCAAGCCTCTAACCCACCTTCCTAGCAAACCGTTGTTTGGCTATGTTACCGCTTTTGCTCAGCCCCTCTTATAGCGCTGCTAGTTGCAGGTGAAGTTGAAGTTTGTTCCATGTTTGGAACATGGATATGTTGGGATATCACAATATCTATTATTTTAATTAATGCATCTATATACTTGGTAAAGGGTGGAAGGCTTGGCCTTATGCCTGGTGTTTTGTTCCACTCTTGCCGCCCTTGTTTCCGTCATACCGATGTTATGTTCCTTGATTTTGCGTTCCTTACGCGGTTGGGTGTTATGGGAACTCCTTGACAGTTCACTTTGAATAAAACACCTCCAGCAAGGCCCAACCTTGGTTTTACATTTTCCTAACAACCTATTATCCTTCCCTTGGGTCGGCCAACCCGAGGGTCATCTTTATTTTAACCCCCTGGGCCGGTGCTTCTCTAAGTGTTGGTCCGAACTGGGCAACCTGCGGGGCCACCTCGGGGCAACTTGAGGGCTGGTTTTACTCATAGCTTGACCTATCTGGTGTGTCCTGAGAATGAGATACGTGCGACTCCTATCGGGATTGCCGACACATCAGGCGGCTTTGCTGGTCTTGTTTTACCGTTGTCGAAATGTCTTGTAACCGAGATTCCGAGACTGGTCGGGTCTTCTCGGGAGAAGGAATATCCTTCGTTGACCATGAGAGCTTGTGATGGCCTAAGTTGGGACACCCCTGCAGGTTATAAACTTTCGAGAGCCATTCCCGCGGTTATGTGGCAGATGGGAATTTGTTAATATCCGGTTGTAGATAACTTGACACTTGACTTAATTAAAATGCATAAACCATGTGTGTAGCCGTGATGGTCTCTTTCTGGCGGAGTCCAGGAAGTGAACATGATCTTGTGTTATGTATGAATGTAGGTAGTTTCAGGATCACTTCTTGATCACTTCTAGCTTCACGACCGTCGCGTTGCTTCTCTTCTCGCTCTTATGTGCGTATGTTAGCCACCATATTTGCTTAGTGCTTGCTGCAGCTCCACCTCATTACCCTATCCTACCCATAAGCTTAAATAGTCTTAATCTCGCGGGTGTGAGATTGCTGAGTCCTCGTGACTCATGGATACTTCCAAACAGTTGCAGGTGCCGATGATACCAGTGCAGGTGACGCAACCGAGCTCAAGTGGGAGTTCGATGAAGATCTTAGTCTTTTTTGTGTCTTTTTTGGATGATCAGTAGTGGAGCCCAGTTGGGACGATCGGGGATCTAGCATTTGGGGTTGTCTTCTTTTATTTTGGTTCCGTAGTCGGACCTTTGTTTGTACTTTGGATGATGTATGGATTAATTATGTGTTGTGTGAAGTGGCGATTGTAAGCCAACTCTTTATCCCTTTCTATTCAGTACATGGGATTGTGTGAAGATTACCCCTGTTGCGACAAACCTACCATGCGGCTATGCCACTAAGTCATGCCCCGACACATGGGAGATATAGCCGCATTGTGGGTGTTACATGAGGCCGCCCTCAGTTGTTTATCACCAGCGCGGAGCATAGCGCTTCCGCACTTGCACGGGCATAGCCGCTCCTCGACAGTGTCGACTGCCAGCATGGAGAATGGTGCTTCCACTGGTGCGTGGGTGAGGGATCCCTCTGAGTGGAGCCCCCGGGGCGTGTACAGCCCTGCCCTGACATGTGGCTTGCATGGCAGGGCTGGACGAGGTGTGTATGGGCACTCGTGAGCCAGCGCGGGACTCACGAGGCCCTACCTCATGGCGGGTTGCGTCTGGTCTTGGCTCTTGATGGTTGTGGTGGTCCTGCGAGATGGTTAGGCAACCTGCACCAAGCAAATCTCCTGAGGCTATTGCATGAGGAGGCCAAGCACCAACGACCCTAGGAGGTGACGTGAACGGGGCCGGCCCGCCAGATAGAGCTTAGCCATTGGGTTTATCGATGCTGCAGGGACGGACCCGAGCATAGGCGCCGTGCCTAGTCTTCTCATGCGAAGGATCCTAAAGAAAAATGATCGGCACGCGGCTCCCGTGGTGGGTGGCATGGACCATCCATTGATGCCCTCCTTTGTGTGGAAGATATGGCATCTTTGGTGTTCGTCTTTTTTATGTTGAAGAGTCAAGACCTTGGGGACAATGAGAGTGAGGCTCGAATCTTTGTCACGAAAGACTTGATCATCCTCATCTTCATTCACTTGCCGGTGCATGGACACTTGCTCAAGGGCTTCCATTTCCTCTTCACTCATGGAGTCATAGGTTCCGTCATTGTTGAGGATCATGGTGCGCTTGTTGGTACACTCGAAGGACTTGTGGCCTCGGCCGCCGCATGTGAAGCACTTGATTGAACTTGTATTGATGGTCTTGTCGGTTGGAGTAGATGATGAAGAATCTCTCGGCTTGAAGTTGCTTGTAGTACGAGGACGATTTGAGGTTATCAAAGTTTTCTTGGAACTTGACTTGTCGACGTTGCTTGTAGAAGGTTTGATTGAGGTAGAAGGTGGTGGAGTCGTTGAAGCTTGGTTGTTGTAGTCGTATGTCTTGGAAGAGTATTTGGCACACTTGAAGTCATCTTGCACTTGACGTTCCACCTTGGTAGCTTGGTGCACTAGCTCGATGAGGTTTGAGTAAGGTTGGAAGTCGGCAATCTTCTTGATAGGATGATTGAGTCCATCCAAGAAACATGCCATAGTTTGCTCATCATCTTCCATGACATTGGCTTGTATCATGGAAATCTCCATTTCCTTGTATTACTCTTCAACACTCTCTGTTCCTTGCTTGAGGAGTTCGAGTTTCTTGAAGAGATCGCGGTTGTAGTAGGTTGGCACAAAGCGCGCTCTCATGACATCCTTCATTTGATCCCATGTTGTGATGGGTGGTTCAACTCTTGCTTCTCGTCGCTCATTGACTTGCTCCCACCAAATGAGGACATAGTCTTGGA